>NC_071258.1:14900413-14957913 GCF_023375685.1 Ictalurus furcatus
TTTATTAGGTCAAGACTGTGCATAACTTTTATAAAATTCATAATTCATGAATTATTAATTGTGTATTCAGAGGCTTGTTGCAGGAATACTGTGACTTTTAAGTTTATTATGCAGTTTCCCAATGGCATCTTTTACATTAGACATGCGTGGCCTGATTATGAATCAGTAGCATTATTAAGGGAGGTACGTGTTATTTTGCTTCCAAAATAAGCTTTTCCTATTCACAATGCAAGTTATTTTTGTGTGTGTTGCATTTGAACCAGAGAGATTGAAAGAAAAATTAACACCATCTGATTTGCAGCTTAATTTTATGTATTTGAGAAAAGTCAGGTTGAACAGCAGTTTTGTTGTTCAACCACATGAGTAGTTTTACTACCTTAGTTGGAGTGACGAGTGACTCAACTCACGTCCAATATTTTCCGAATTTGTAACATTCTTTGATGGCTACACAAAATTAATTATTTGGGAGAAAAAAAGCATAGTAATCATATTATTAATAATAATTATTAATAATAATAAATGTCATTTGCATAGCCTGTTTTCATATAGCATATCTCAAGTTGCATCTCAATAAAACAGTAAAATGTAACTAAAAATATAAGAATTAAAGCCTTTCAGAGGGTGTGAGGGTTTAAGATGAAAAGGGACTTATTTATTTCTGTTAGAAGACCACCTGGTAGCTGGAAGCTTGTATTAAGAGAAGCTATTTTGTTAATATTTTATTCATTCTGTACCCAGACTGAGAAAGCAGGCACTTATCTCTCTGATATCAGGGTCTGTGTGGAGGATAAGTAGCTGCAGCCAAAAACAAATGAAGAGCAAAACTGATTTTACGAGTGGTTCTTCTGTCTTTATTCCTGTTACAGACAGTCTGGTTTGACCTGCATCAGCGGCTAACCGACACTGATGGTACAGCTAGCGCAGTAAGTACTGGGACAAACCTCATGCATGTAGAACATGCTACCCATCAATTATGAGGATGTTTTCTCTTGGACCTGTCTTAATTGGCTGCATGAGATTTGTAAGATCCTACTTTTGGTTGTAGAATTATGAGCAGTGCACAGATTATTTGAAGATAATACACAGCAACTCCTAGCCTGCAGTGACGCACACTAGCACCTGACCTGCGACGTCTGAGGAATACATTACAGCTCTATCTCCATTCGTACAATCACAGCATGCTTAGACATTCATTTTTCCCCATAACCTCAAGCATGAGAGCCAGAAGCATCCTGGTACATTATCAGTCCAACCTTTTAAGTAATAGGCAAAAGGCTGCTTTTGTGGTCCACAGAAAGAGCATTCCGTCAATCTTTAATTGCATTTTTGGCCCAAAGGAGTCTTTTGCACTTCTTAGAGGAAAAGATATGCATAGGCATTTGGTTCTTAGCATTTTGAGTAGGTCTAATACTTGACAGAGGTTGTGCCATTGTTCGAATATCATAAAATTCAATGACTTACTTTACAAAATGCAGAATGGGAAATTAAACATCAATGAAGGTCAAGCACTAGGAAACCAATAGGATTTTAAAAAATCACAATTCACGCATTCACTTCTGTTGCATCTGTTACATATGAATATTCTTTTGTATGTGCAGCAAATGTGCTCATTTCATGTGTCAGAAATGATGGATTGTTTGAGAGCTTCTCTCTTTGGGATGTCAGGGTTACCATGGTAGAGAGCTGGTGGGTCATGGGAGCACTCTGCACAGTTTCTGATGAAAAATACATGTTAATGGAGCAGCAGTGCAACTATGCATGGAGGGTTGTGAAGAAATTGAATCACTCTTCCTTTACCCCCATTAATCCTTGTTCGCTTTTACCCTCAGTTTTCACGGCACAAATAGAATTAGTACAAGCTCTGCATGACTGCTCCAGGTGTGTGTGTTTGTGTGTACTGCACAGTGAGCGGAAGAACAGCTGCTTTTGATGTAAAACTGTTGATATTTGGTGTCATATTAATTTGAGTGAAGCTTGGCAACTCGCAAGAGAAAATGAAAGGATGTTTCCTGATATAAATCATAAAATACACTGCAATACAGTACAAGGTCACATGCCTTACAATGAGTTAAATTGCCTCATAGTCATTAAAAAGTATTTTCTCTTTATATATATATATATAAAAAGAGAAAATACTTTTTAATGACTATGAGGCAATTTAATGACTAACAGGCATTATAATGACAGGACCAGCAGTAGCACTGCTTCCAAGCATTGTAGTAGATTCTAATAGGATGACAGTTAAAATTTTCCGATCGTTCTGGAATGTAACAAAACACAAAAACTAAAGTAAATCTGATCTAATAGTAAGTGGCTGCTGTTGTCTACTACAAACACTAGTTCCCTTATTTGGTAAAGACATTGTTGTTTTGAAAGACATCATTGTTTTGCCTTTTTGTTTTACAGCATCCATGTGTTTTTCCAGCATTTCCAGGGCATAGTGGTAGGATTCACATTTAATTAAAAAAGCAGGTAATGTTGCTGCCTCACAGCTCCAGGTTCCTTGTTTGATCCTAAGCTCGGGTGTGTGGAGATTCAGTGCATGTTCTTCTCATGTCTGCATGGGTTTCCTCTGAATTCTCTGGTTTTCTCCTACCTCCCAAAAACATGCCAGTAAGTGGACTGGCTACCATAAATTGCCCCTAGTTGTGAATGAGTGTGTGAATGTGTATGTGGATGGTGCCCTATGATGGACTAGCATCTCATCTCATTCCCACCTCATACCCAGCATTCCTGGGATAGGTGCCGAATCCTCCACGACCCTAACCAGGATAAAGAGGTTACTGAAAGTGAGGACAAAAAACCCTTATGATACTAAAACAGATAGTGGCTTTGTTTTACCCCTACTGTGCAGAACTGTGCCATCCTGAAGGCATTGCAGGTAATGCTGTGGATGAGTTATGCCCACACCTAAAGATTCTCAACCCAAACTGATGTACCTCATGTACCTATTTTTCGCATTAAGCAGGTGTACTAAACACCCTGAGACGTGATAACACCTCTTTTAATTGGACAGCTTGTCAATGCCAGTCCTGAATCCACATGATAAGGAGGTCCAGTCCTATTTTCTGTCAAAGCTCCTCCTGGGAAGGAAAGCTTGTGAGTAAACAGTCTGGTGGCTTTTATGGCTTCACTGCTGTGTATATCTGTAGGTTTTTATATGTGTAGGTTTTTATCAGCAGGTTTTTAAGGCTTCACTTTGCAGTATTCTAAGTTTCACTGGCTTTAATGGTCTCCATGCATGCCTCTTGTAGACCAGCATGCAGGCAAATACATCATTGGGCTTGTCTGTATGAAGGAAGACCAAAGGAAAGGACAGCAGGAGAGAGGCAGGGAGAGAGATGGAAAGAGGCTGGCAGAAGAGCAAGTGAGAAGAAGAGAGAAATTGAAAACCCTGAAGGGAGATGCATAACAGCTTATCTGAAAGCCATCCTGCTCATTTAGGGCCATTATCATGGAGAGGGTTGCAGAAATAGCACATACAAAAGAAGCAAGCTTACTTTCAGTACTCAACCCATTCCATTCTACAAGCCTAGTCCCTTTAATCATGTTTAAGGGGAGCTCAGGATGTAAATGTATGCAAATGATTATGAGGGGGGAAATGATTTACACACCATTCTAAGAGCAGGAGAGATGGGTGGAATGTGGGAGAGAAAGAAAGAGGGAGGATGGTATTCCCCAGTTTCCATGGAAACTGGCATATCCATACTCCTCTTTTGAGGTTGCATCCCTGACTTTGGCTCCCAGGGTAGACCGTATATCACACATTAGTACATCATTCAACTCACACGCTACAGCGTACATATCACAATACAGTCCTGCAGGAACTTCCACTAGCAATAGGCAATAGAGCTCAAAGCATGAATAGCCAATTTCAGACAGCTCAATTTCATGCATTATTAAAATGTAACTAAAACTCTCTGTAGTCCCACAAACCTTTTTAACTTATAAATAGAATGTACATTTTGACACCATAAAACAAAGACATGCCTCATACACTGAGAAAGGGAAATAAAATCTAACAAAAATTCCCATTACTCAATACTCAAGACTTAGTGTCTGTTTGCAGGTGTACAGAATAAAGCATAGCATATAACATTCTATTCATCATGCAAATCCTGGCCAATACATCCTGCAGTCAGATGATTCAATAAGAAAAAGCTATAGAGATAAGGCAGAGAATATGAAATATGTGCAAAATATTATGAACTGTAATTTGCTTGCCTTCAGGGTTTTAACAGACTACAAAGAGCTCCTACTGAGCACAGTGATTGTTTATGGTTACTTTATGAGGCATCTTCACACAGTCCGACAAGCTTACCAGGGTCTAGCCAAGCCTTTGATGGCTCCTTGCTGTTCAAGAAAACTAACAAACTAATGAAAGGCAGCCAGTCCAAATTGAGCCATTTTAAAATAACCCTATGGTTAAATATCAAGGAAAAAAGATCACAAAAATTTTGTTTTACTCAAGATTGAACTGAACTTGTACTTGCTGTAAAAAATGATATAAAAAATTTAAGGAACATGTGGTTATTGTGACTGAGGGTGGACTGGGATCAGTAATGGAGTTTTCCTGATTGCACTTTATGGTGTGTTGTTTTGCATAGTGCTGTTCATGAAGTTCGAGGTTTGTTATCATGATTCAGTTTGCTTTTTGTCCAGGCCCTGGGGAAACTAGCCTTTGTAATTGTGCTGTAAAACAGGAGTTCCCTTTCAAAGGGAACTCAACGTTGCATGAGCTTCATGCTGTGGGAAGTGCCCTCGTGTGCAACTGGTATCTGAGATCTGTGTGAAATCACGCCTATTTGTAATCCTGCCATGGTCAAGTGACATGGTCAAGTGACGTCATCGGTTCAGGAAGTGTGTTACTCCCTGCCCCCGTTTCATTACGGGGGAGGATGGACACACTTTTTTTTGTGAAGTGTTTGGGAGTGGAACATGCATTAGCAGCCCTTTAGTGGGCTGACTGCGTGCATTGTGAACGCTTCATAATTAAGCAGCTCTGCTCTCAGCTCGCTCCCTTCTCAGCTGAAGGGAGTTGGGTATCGGAACCTATGGGCAGCAGGCCGGCTCAGGTCCTGGCTTTGCCATCCAAGCCATGTAAGACCACCTCAGCATTGGTTGGCAAAGCCTATGTGGCAGCGGGTTTTGCTTGTGGGTCGGTGCATACAATGGCAGTGTCGCAGGCCCGAATTGAGCCCGAGGCAGTGGCGAAGCGTGAACGGACCACGGATGTGTCGTGACTGAGAGGCACCTATGGATCAACCTCTCAGGCATGGTGGATAGGGATAAAGTCTCCCTGCTGGACACCCCTGTTGAACCTTCAGAAGTGTGGTCATCCCAGTAGTCAGCACAGAGCAGAGCCCAATGATAGCACAGGAAGTAAGATCTCTCTTGGACAAAGGGGCCATAGAACATGTACCCCTTTCTCTGAGGGAGGTAGATGTTTACAGCTGTTATTTCCTGGTCACCAAAAAAGATGGAAGTATGCGGCCAATTTTAGATCTGCATTATCTGAACCATACTCTTCAGACATACAGGTTCAAGATGTTGACGCTCAAACTTATCCTTCCACAGATTCAGTTCAAGGACTGGTTTGTGATGATAGATCTAAAAGACGCATATTTCCACATAGAAATATTGCCCAGTCACAGGAACTTCCTGAGGTTCGTGTTTGGAGGCGTACCAATGTTGGGTTCTTCCCTTCGGTCTAGCTTAAAACTAGCTTAAAACCCTTAAAACTTCACGAAGTGCATGGATGAAAAAAAACTACAGTATTGCAGGCCAGATGTGAGGCCCTATAGAGGCGCAAGCCCAAGGCCCTGTGCGGTCACGCACTTGGCACAGCCCAGGATGCAACGGCTCTTACGGCACCACACCATAACTCGTACATAAGGTAATTATAAAAAGTTTGTTTAAGTGGACACAGTAAACTTATCTCACAGTTAAAATTAACTGAGTAGATCTGTGAGTTTGTGCTTGCATATCCTGACTCTCATATTTGTCGGACGAATTTCTGAGCTTTCTCCGCTACTAACGACGGCGGACAATACCTGGGACAGTAGGTGGTCTACGCCGCACACATTCATTCGATGTTATAATTTGGACATGGATTCCACCCCTAGCTCGAGGGTCTTGAACAGGCCATACCCTCAGTATAACGAAGTGGGTATACTTGTTACAGCATGAAGCTCACACAATGTTGAGTTCCCTTTGAAAGGGAACATCTGGGTTATGCATGTAAACTTGTTCCCTGGGAAGGGAACGAGACGTTGCATAGCTTTGTCATACTTTGGTATGCCTGTGAATCGCATCTTTGCTTCAGATAATAAAAGCTGATGACGGTTTACAGGCAACGTTTTATAGTCATGCGACGCGTGAAATGCCATGTCACCTGACGACGTCAGGACTATAAATAGGCGTGATTTTATACAGACTTCAGATACCGGTCGTGCGCGAGGGCGCTTCCCACAGCATGAAGCTCATGCAACGTCTCGTTCCCTTCTCAGCGAACAGGATTACATGTGTAACCCAGACATTTCCAATAGTTTCAGTTGCTCTTCATTACTCGCCCCTGAGGGAAAAGTTAGACAAAGACCTCTTAGGAAAATTATTTAAGGATTCACATATCTCAGTGATATCCAGTAGGGATGCAGTGCCAATTTCAACCCAATTGCCAGAAGTCTTAACACTGCAAAAATGTCATCTTAAAAAATTTAAATATATTGAATATATAGGTGAAATTATTCACATTATTATAAACAGTGGTGGTGCATAAATAGGGCAGGTGGGGCAGAGCTTAAACATGTATATCAGCAGTTCAACAAATGTTAATCTTCATAATGTCCTAATTCCTCATCTCCTTACAGTTTCATTTCCAGTGGCATAACAGAAAACCATTTTTCTTCTCATCGGAAAATCATCTTCTTGTTTAAACAGTAATATAAATAATGAATTGCTCTTTGAAGAAACTTTTTGTTATTATGTGCACTTATGAAGCTCATATTCATAGAAATATATTTTTTTTCCACAGTTGCTCTTGTCTCTGGAGAATTCAAGAGATGTGGTTAAAATTTTATTTAAACAAATGCTGTTAACAAACGAGATACATTTTAAACCCATTTAACTGAGATGCCTAATAAAGTCTGATCACCAGGGAGCATAGATATTATTGCCTGGGATTTGGCACTCATTAGTCAGCTTGATTATGTCCCTTCTGTTTCTCCAGCACTGTGCCACTGAGTTCCTTAATATATTATGTTTCCTTATTTATAGCTCTCTCTCTTTCACCCTGCAGTCTCTCTACCTTATTCGCCAAGAGATGAAGGTATCCCAGAAGCAGCTAGGCGAGTTCTGTGAGGCTCTGAAGCAGTATCTGAAGAATGTCTCTGCCCAGAGGGACTGTTTCCAGTGAGTGTGTGTACGCAGTAATGTAGTAATGATCTGAGCCATTTTTATCTTGTGTATACTACTTTCATTATTATTTTTCCTTTTGTAAACTGTCCACAATCTGTAAACAGTCCATGATCAAATGATTATGTATGCCATTTCCAGATCATTATTTTCCTGTGCCATTACCTTTGATTCAATGGAAAGACTTCAGTGAATGTGGTGCCCAGTAGCTAGAGGCAGCACTGTTTGGCCAGATGTTATTTTAGCTCATGAATTAATGATTTTAAAAAGGGGAAATAAATAACTAATTCTGTGACCTTGATGTGGTTTTGAAACCTTGGAATTTATGCAGTATGACAAGCAAAGAATTTATGCTTAGTTTAAATCATCTAATCATGTCAAATAGTCTTAAAATGTAAAGATTGAAAGTTGGGACACATTTACAAAATTTCAGTAATTCAATAACTCTCCAAAGCCCTTAATTTGCTCTAAGGGCCTGCTGCATTTCTTTCATAAGAAAGGATCCCTAGCCAGGAGTGTCTGATCCCAAAATTGCATTATTTGACATAAAACATGTTTATGAAATGACTTTGCCAAACCAGAAGGAACTAAGGGTGTGTTTTTTAAACTTATGGAATAGTTATTCAACATTTTGAGGCATCTGCAAGGGCTTCCAGACAGGAACATCCACTGAACTGCTTACACCATTGTAACAGTCAAAAGCAGAGATTCAGCAACACACTTAACTTGGGGTATTTAATAATTTTTTAGATAATTTTTCTCAAATATATGCATTTTTCTTGTGTCTGTTTTTGTGTGAAAAACATGTCTCAAAGCCATGTCCATGTGTACTCTATGGCTCTAAAGTAAAGATCACAATTGGGATGAGTGCATCTTATTCATCCAAGCAAATAAAATATTTATAGTATAGTAAATATAAATATTTATATTTATAAGGACATAGACGAAGAATATTTGTTTCAAATAGTTCATTTAGTACTGTTTGTCAGAGGCTATTCTCAAGGACTTTGGTCTAATAAAGAGGTTTAAGGTTTTTGACAGAATATTTTACTGCCTTCATGATGCATTCAAGGCTTCTAAATAATGCATCAGTGATATGTTCATGTTCTGATTAGTGCCCATTATTCATTAATTGGCATTCCCTGTTTCTTTCCCCTTTTCTACATTGTCCCTCTTACATTTTCCCAGCATCATAGTCATCTTGTTTACTTCATTTCTTTACCTTCTTACAAGTGTTTTTGAGTGGGATGTTCAATTAAATTGAAAGACATGCATAAACCGTATAAAGTTTATGAAGGCTTCATAAATTCAGTCACATTCTTGTAAACCAGAGAAAGATTTTCAGTTGCTCAAATGTACATGCACACACAAAAGCTTTTCCAGTCTAGTAGCTCTCTTTCATAGCAGCTGTTGTCTGATAAAGCTAATTTAGAACATTCACAGTGTGATGTGTTCAATAAAGTAGTGCAGTGCTTTATTAACAGAGCTGTAAGCACTAGCCGCAGGCAGGATCACTGCGTCTAATGAGAACTGCGAGGCGGTCAATACACACTGTCAGGTTTATCTACACATATGATGTAAGCTGCATGCAATACAAAGAACTACTGCCATCAAGTGGAGTCTTGTATAGGACAATGAATTTTGTCGGAACTAACAGTGGAGAATTTAATTTCTAAGTTACTAAACTGGAATATGAAAGACTGTTTTGTTTTATTACATTAAATCCTAGAAGGCAAATTAGTTGTTTTTCACTCTGCTTATGTTCAATGTTTTCTCCTACTCTCTTACTCTCTCTCTCTCTCTCACTCACTCTCTCTCTCGCTCTCTCTCACTCTCTCACACACACTCTCTCTCTCACTCATTCTCGCTGTCTCCAGCGTGACTGCAGTGCGACTTCCTGACGGCCTCTCTTTCGTTGTCTATGAGTTCTGGGATGGGGAGGAAGAATGGAAAAGGTTTGCCACTTGCTTTTTTTTATCTGTATCAGTTTCTGTTCTTTTGTCCATCACCTTGTACCACTGTTCCTAACAATCTAAAGTTTTTAAGTCAGAACTGGCTTCTCTCCACTGCTGTTGTGCACTGTTATCTGCAGTGCTTTCCTATTGTACTATAGATTAGGGGTTTTATGACTTATTGATGCTTCAGAGGATGTGCTATGAGAGTAATGGTTCGCTCCAGCAGCGGGTGCTTTATTAATAATTTAATCAAACATGGATTTTAGCAGATTGAATAGAGGAAGCTAATGGTTAAATTAGGTACAGAATATTATAATGTATTGTATGGTATTAGAGAGGAATAGTTCCAGTTGTGAATGCAATGTGCGACTCATTGTGTTCTGTTGTTTCAAAGATTTGCTGCTTTAATAATTATTAAAATTTTTGACATCTATCTATCAATCTATCTAATTGTCTATTATTAAAACTAGGCTTATTTACATAGCCCACTAGTTGTTCTTGTGTGTGTGTATATATATATATATATATATATATATATATATATATATATATATATATATATATATATATATATATATATATATATATTGTGTATTGTTCATCAGACACCTCCAGAGTGCAGCCTGCAAGGCCTTCCAGCATGTGAAAGTGGACACACTGTGCCAGCCTGAGGTCATGTCCACTGTGGCTGTTCCAGGTGAGGCTGCTTGAGAACTGATGATAAAATCAGAACTAAACACTACTGATGCCATGATTAAAAGTCTGGAACAGAAATATGACACTTTACCATGAAGAAAATGCACAGAAGACCCACACAGTGAGGAGGAGGATAAGGGAGGCAAGGAAGAAGCCAAAAATAAGTTTCAGAATTGCATAGTTTAGTTGAATTTTGGGGTTATTAAGATTGAAATGTTGCGTGGAGGAGTGTTCAAGAACCTCTAGAAGTTCAGTTTTGTTAAATATTACAGGAGAAGTATCTGTGCTGTTATTCTATGGACAGCTTCACAAAATATTAATTGTGAAAGTGCTGGTAAAGTTGAGTGCAGTGTTTTACAAAAATCACTGCACTACATAGGAAATGTAGTTGCACATCTGCTTCATACATCCTTAATTTTACACACTGCATAATTAATATTACAATTTTCCTGTGATTACTCAGTATTTCTTAGCTTAAACATGTAATACCGACTGTTATGTTGAAGTTGTTGGTTTTTTTTTTTTTACAAATACATAAGTAATTACATTCTAGTAAAACAATATTATTATGTGTATACTACTTAAAAATACCTAATATTAAGTCTGACCACAATAATTCTGATGCACTCTTCTCGCTCTTTCTAGCCGCCTGGTGCAGCCTTAGCCGAGACTGAATGGAACAGAGCCAGTGTGGATGGCCAGGGTAGAAGGCCTCATCTTACACCTGGATTGCCACGCGCCTCCTCTTTCCCTTCATATATATCACATCCCATAATCTCTCAAAGCTCCCTCTATCTCTGCTCCCCTTTCTCCCTCTCTTTTGTAACTACTGTTTACATGCTGTGGGTTTGACTGCAAAGAATGTGAAACATCATAGCAGTCCTCCTTAAAGCTGTTAAGGTTGCTTTCAGGAATAGTATGTAACACTCTATAGACTGTTTTATGGCTTCTGGGTAGATCAAAACAGTGAAAAGAAAAGTATACATATTAATAGTCTCTGGTTACAATAACAGAAAACTGAGTAATTTTAATCCCTGTTTGTTAAACTGCAAATGCACAAACATGCACTGCTGGTCCATAGTCTGCTTCTCTGAGATCGTCCAGCAGTTGAAGGTTTAAACATGTTATGGACACGAACATCTGTCAGGGTATAATGGCCAATTGATCTGCCATTTTCAGCTAATAGTATTTACTCGGGAAAACTGCACAACCAGAGACCCAGAGCAGCAGCATCATGTAAATGAAAGAATGTTGTGTAATAAATGTTTACTTAAATGAAGTTTACAGATCTAGACAAAATCTGACATGCTGAGAGACAATAGTCTTGAAATATTTTAGTTTAAATCAGAACTATATGGATTGTTTATTGATAGTAAATATATTGGTTGTGGAACATTTATACTGAGTGGAATGAACTCATGTCCTCTAACATTAATTCCCATAAATCTTTTGTTGTGCATTTCATAACCTAATTTAGTGAACAGTTCACTGTTTACAAAGAGACTTAAACAACATGATTTAAAAATGAACTGTTAAATCCTTATGAATTATATAAAAATCAAAATCTCACCACCTCTAACCAAACAGCTTCATTACTAATTACGGCATGTAGGTTTGATGTATGTGAATGGAAATTTATCAAATTGCTTGTGGGCTCCTGTATGATGTGAACCGGTCCAAACCAAGGTGAAGCAGACGTCCACAATGTTGTGGAGCATTTCTAACCATTTCCTTCCCCATGAAACTTGGCTTCACTTTCCCCATCCCTCATGTGAGTGCATGTTCTAATGAATGTCCAGTAACATATTTGCTGTAGTATTTAGATATGCTACTTTCAATGGATTTTGTGCATTTCTTAATTTTATATTACTTAAATTAGGAACACCTGAATTGATAAATACATAAACACTAAGAAATCAAGTATGAACAGGCACTTTTATGGCATTGTTTAACAAAACACTAATTCTTATACCTGTGTATGTTTCCGTAAAAACTAGCTTTCTCTCTTAAAATTGATTGTAGAGACTTATTGCAGGGATGCAAATATTATATTTGTCTTAACTTTGTTAACCTAGATTATGTAGTGATGTAATTCTATAGAATTAAAGGACTAATGTGAATGAAAACATGCCTCCTTTTACTGTTTTCACACCTTTTACTTCAAATAGACTTCAGAACAAGGTCAAAAAAAGGCTGACTGTTAAGTGTAACTGTTAAAACTTAATCAATTAACATGAATGAATGGCAGTGTTAAAATTTTAACACACTGTGGGCAGTCAGTGTTGTGAGCTACATAGCGTGCCTGATTCAAGTTTCATTATTTAAATGGGGGTGTCAATATCAAAGTACAAAATTTGTCAGCAGCAGTATGAGACATTGCCTCATGGGCCTCAAGCTGAAACTTATTTAACACGGCTGCAGGGTAGCCAGAAGTACATTTAAATATTTCAATCTAGTCATATATTAGTTCATTCTTAATTTGCATAGGTTTTTCAATGGTAATATGCCGTTTTCAAGATTTTAGTGCTGTGGAACTAAAATTAAATTCAATTCAGTTTTATTTTTATAGCACTTCTAACAATGGACATTGTCCCAAAGCAGCTTTACAGAAATATATCAATTCAGGATATACATTTTAAATGTATGAATTTATCCCTAATGAGCAAGCCAGAGGCAACGGCGGCAAGGAAAAACTACCTGAGACGATATGGGGAAGAAATCTTGAGAGGACGCAAATTCAAAAGTGAACCCATCCTCATCTGGGTGACACCGTATAGTGCGATTATAAATAAATCCCTTCAATAAATGTGCTAATACTACATGGTCAAATAGTGAAGTTGTGTAACCAAATGACAGACCAGCTTCGAGAATTACAACAAAGTCTGTAATTGTAGATTTTGGTGTTGCAGTAAAGTCAACTAGGTTTATTTCAAGCACTCTTAATACTTGATGCGTTTCCAATTGTCAACTGTGCATTGTCAGTGAGCCTGTGCTTACTGGTATCTCAGATTCCTGTTCTTGGCTGAAAGGCTTGGAACCCAGTGTGGTCTTCTGGTTAGGTTAGGTTCAACTTTATTGTCATTGTCAGAGTACAAGTACAGAGGCAATGAAAAGCAGTTAGCATCCAACCATTTGTGCAAATAGTAAATGAAAATGAATTAAATAAGGTTATTAATAAGTTAAGATACAGGTAAAGGTAAACAGAATCATGCATACCAGTGGTGCAAATGGCAATTAGGTTAAATGCAATAAATAGGAATTGAGGTGCAATAGGTTGAGATAACCAGTACACAGACAGAGGTAAACAGCATGATGCATGTAATATGATACAATAGGTACATACAGTGGATTACAGTAAGTGTAGATGTGCAAATCGCAATAAAGTGCCAATAACAGTCTGCTATAAATAACTGTAGTATGACCGAGAATTGCAGTAATGTGCAAGTACTTACAATTGCAGATAATAGCGGTAATGTATGATATAGTATAGTATGGTGTTTAATGCTAATGTTTAGTTGTTAAGTGGAGACTGGTAGTTAATGCATAGAAGATGAGTTCAGCATTAGTACAGCTGAAGGGAAAAAGCTCTTTATGAGTTTTTTTTTCACAGACTTCTGTAGCGTTTTCCTGATGTACAAACCGTGCATGGTGGGAATGGGAGATATCCTTGATAATACCACTCACTCTCAGCATGCAACGCTTTTTAAAAATGTCCGTAATGTTAGGCAGCTGTGTTCCAATGATGTGTTGGGCAGTTTTCTCCCAGTTGTAGTGCCTTCTGGTCATGTAATGTGCAACTGTTGTGATGCAGTTTGTAAGGGTGCTTTCAATGGTACAACAATAAAAGTTCACCATATCTGAGCAGGATTTCAGATTAGAGAGGACCGGCCTCTCAAAGCACTTGGCAATGATGGAGGTAAGAGCAACTGAACAGAAGATGTTGAGCACTGTTGCAGCACTGTGCTTTGGTACTGGCACAATAGTGGTGGTTTTGAAGGAGGTGGGAACAACTGCCTGGGTCAACGATAAGTTGAATATGTCTGTGAAAACCCCGGCTCACTGCTCCGCACATGCACTGAGCATCTGGCCTGGGATGCCATCAGGGCTGGCAGCCTTGCGTACGTCCACCCTGCTCAGAGTGGAAAACACATCTCTGGTGGAGAAAGAGAGCTGGGGGTCACCAAGTGGAAGCTCAGTATTGGCAGATGCTGTAGAATTTTTTTTGGTCAAAGTGAGCATAAAAAGTGTTGAACTCCTCCAGGAAGGAGCTGTCACTGATTGAGGGAATGATGTTTGCTGGCTTGTAGTCTGTGAGAACCTGGATACCTTGCCACATGCATTGAGGGTCAGAGGTGATAAAATTGTCCTCTATCTGCAGCTCGTATTTTTGCTTGGCATCCCGTATTCCTCGCTTCAGGTTGGCCCTGGATGCACTTTAAGCTTCCCGGTCTCCAGACCTGAAAGCAGCATCTCATGCCTTCAGTAGGACAGACTTCTTTATTCATCCAAGGCTTTTGATTGGGATATGTTTTAATTGTCTTAAAGGCAGTGACAAGAGTCAACACATTTGTTAATATAGTGAACAACGGTATTAGTGTAGATGTCAATGTCCGTATGGGAGTCCTGTGTGGCAAGGGCAGCAAATGCGTTCCAGTCTGTGTGCTATAACTGATGTTGTAATGAGGAGTCTGCCCCCTCTAGTCACACGTTCACAGTTCTCACTGATGTTTTAACACATTTCATGATGGGGGGTATACTTTTGGAGTGTCAGCAGGGATAGGTGATCAGATTGACCAAGGTGGGGGAGGGTGATGGCGTTATAAGCTTCAGTCACATTGTGTAGACGTGAGCCAATGTATTGTCACCTCTTGTGGGACAGGAGACATTTTGGAAAAATCTGGGAAGTGCAATCCTTAGGTTGGCATGAATGAAATCGCCAGCAATAATAAAGGCACTGTCTGGATGTTCTGTTTGTAGCTTGCTAATGCTAGCCCCAAGTTTTTTTCATGGCTAGTTTAGCATTACCATCTGGGGGGATGTACACAGCAGTGATTATGGCGCATGTAAACTCATGCGGTAGATAGAAGTGTCCACACTTAATAATGAGGTACTCAACATCAGCAGAGCAACGTGTCTCAGTAACAACAGTGTCTGTACACCAATCTTTGTTTACATAGATGCCAACACTTCCTCCTCTGCCTTTACCAGTATCCACTGCTGTTCAGTTGGCTCTGAAATAGTTGTGTCCCTCTAGCTCCATCGTGCTGTTTGGAGTGCAGCCATTCTGCTGTTGTAGCCTTGATGTTCAACATACTGAGACACGTTTCTGCTCACCACGGTTGGTTGTAGTGGTTATTTGCATTACTGTAGCCTTCCTGTCAGCTCAAACCAGCTTGGCCATTCTCTTCTGATGTCTCTCATTGACAACGCATCTTGCCTGCAGAACTGCCACTCATTGGATATTTCTTTTTGTTTTTCACGTCATTCTGTGTAAACTCTAGTCTGTTGTCTGTGAAAAGCTTGAAATACTTAAACCAGCCGGTCTAGCACCAATAACCATGCCATGGTTAAAGTCACTGAGATCACATTTTTCCCATTCTGATATTTGATGTGAATATTAAGTAAAGCTCTTGACCTGTAGCTGCATGATTTTATGTATTTTGCATAACATGCACTGTGAATTGTTTATGCATAATTGGCTGATTGGTAATTGCATGAATGAGTAAGGATGCAGTCATTCCTATTATGAGAAATAGGAACACCTACTTGTGAACCCAGTGTGTGTATACACTGGCAGTCAAAAAATGTTAACACCCTATATTTTTTAATACTCGAAAATTTGAAAATGGAACCAAGGAATATGTATAAGTCAATCAAGAAATGCTTAGTAAATTGAGAAATGTTATAGTGACTTTTATTGGAACAATCTAGAGCTAATTGGAAAGGCCAAATTATTTATTTGGTTCTCATAGCACACCACATATTTAAGTTTTACAGTTAATGCTAGCATTTAAAAAGATTATACTTCAAGTGCACCTGCCTTAAATAAAGCACTCATTTAGAGTTCCATTAAGATTTGAACGCTATCAGAATATTGCTATTCTGTATCTTTTGATAATCTGTATAATAAATCTGATAATTTGATAGTCTGTGGTAATAATAGTGATTAAACTGCAATAAAGAAAACATTTGCCTGCCAGTGTGTATTTTCATTCATTCATTCATTCATTCATTCATTCACCTATCTTAGTCAGGGTCACAGATGCTCCAAAGCCTAATTTTTATTTTACATATTTTATATATTTTTATTTTATATGGACCTCTCGTATTGCTGAACAGTGAAATCATCAAGGAGTACACTGCCTTAACTTCACAAGTCAAAACACTATTATTAAAAGAAATTTGGAACAATAGGGAAGTTAAAGTCTCAATAAGGGTAAAAAAAAAAAAAATAGCAATGATATTTACTGATAAGACTAAGGCTAGATATGTAACTTTTCCAAAGAGACGCTCAGATCAGAACTGATCTGAAGGCCTAAATAAAATGTTTCAAATGATTACTAACAATTTTGAACACCATAAAAACTTAGCATAAAAAGATGACATACCAACATGTATTAACATATTCATGGATTTCCCAGCAATATTTTGTAAAATCAGGTACATTCATTCTGTTGAAAACAGAAGAGTTCTGTTTAGAGGTAGAGTTTTGAATGATGACAAGAATCATAGCTTATGAAAGACCTGCATAATGGAAAAGAAAGTACTCTGCCCAAAAATGAATGTGCCACATAAAACTGTGATCATTCCCCAAGCAATTAAAATCCACCTGCAAAAACAAAACAAGTGAGTACACTGGACAAGGGTCTCACTTACTGGCAAACTGCAATGTGTAAAGAAATCATAATGATACCAGCAAAGGCAGTCTCACCAATCTCACCTTAGTCTTGCTGACATTGGCTGAGATTGCATAGCAAATATCAAACAAAGCCCTGCAAGGAGAGACAACAGTGATTATGTAATATCAAAACATTCCAATTCTGAACACATGAAAACTGAAGATGGGATGAACTAAAAAAAAATATAGAGAATTACCCAGTACACTGTAAAACGAATCATGGGCATTATGCCCAGTAAATGACCAGAACTGTTTCATGATTCGTTCTCTGACACAGTTGGAATAACTGTCTCTCAGCATAAGCAAAATGCCACTTCTCCTCTTCAATGTAATGTTATATAATATCACACTGCTATTTCAGCTACAGCATACAGAATGAGGCAATGAGTATAGTATAAAACCTACTCCTTGCAGTCTAACCTGGGAAGACAAAGATGAAGAATGCACTAATGCCACCAATAATGCTGATGACTTTGCTGATGTCTGGAACAAACAGAGCAATGAGGAGAGTGATGATGATCCACACTGCAGTCAAGGCAACTCTGATGCAGGTCTCATAAGACTCAGTCACTCTGTGCCGCAGAAATGGATCCTGAATCACCAATCTGTAAAATATGCAGTGGAAAGGTTGATGCACCACTAAATTGGTGTTGATGGTGACTTTTAGTATGTACAGTTCCTATTTTGAGTCTTTCAAATGAAGGTCAAAAGATTAAACATATATTCATAAAAAGTACAAAATAATATTAATAAATGTCTCACAATAATTATTATAAAAAAACCCAATAACCTGGCTAAACAAACATAAACAAGCCTCAAATATGGTGAGCTGAATTATTGTCTGAGTGCTATTTTTGTTTCGACTTACCAGAGTATATTGTTTAAAAAAAAAAAAAGGTATTTGTTTAAATGCTTTCAGACATGCATTTCTGTGCTTATTTTTTAGCAAAGGAGTTCTGTGTTTGGTGTAAGAATGGAGATGATTGTGGTACAATTAATTGTTTATTGTTCTCTGTGTAACTGTTGTTTCTGCTGCTTTCAGGTCTTCCTGCAATTCTTTTCTAGTGATTAGTGGCTCTTCTCTTACCTTCCTTATCATTAGTCTGAGTTGAGAAATCTTCTGTGGTGCACCTGTCCGGTAAAGATTAATTGTTCCACGCACTTTCCACCTGAATATTATCAAACCAATTAAACTGACAGGGTCTTGTACAAATGTTTAAGGTATTTATGATGACTCTGTAGCTTTTTCCACTCAAGTTTAATTGTTTGATCATTTTATTTGTTTATCCATCCATCCATCCATCCTCTATACCGCTTCATCCTTTTCAGGGTCACGGGGAAACCTAGAGCCTATCCCAGGGAGCATCGGGCACAAGGGGGGTACACCCTGGACAGGGTGCCAATCCATCGCAGGGCACAATCACATACACACTCATTCATACACTACAGACACTTTGGACATGCCAATCAGCCTACCATGCATGTTTTTGGACTGGGGGAGGAAACCGGAGTACCCGGAGGAAACCCCCGCAGCACGGGGAGAACATGCAAACTCCGCACACGCAGGGCCACAGTGGGAATCGAACCCCCGACCCTGGAGGTGTGAGGTGTGAACGTGCTAAACACTAAGCCACCACAGTAAATTTTAAGTAGCCATATGCACAGGAAGTATTTTAAATAGCAAAATCAAAAGTTTCCGTATATGTATTTCCCCTCACTGTATCATGGACATTAAGGTGGAATGCTGTGTTGAAGTCCAACGGCACCATAAAAAACAATATTCATGTACACAGTTATAGCTACACTTAAATCTGTAAAGCCATAACACTCTATTATGACACATTTTATATATGCTACCTTCCAAGTAAAAGAGCAATGGGGTAGATGGTGATAATGGAGACCCCAAAGAGTAACCTTGCAATGATCATAAGGACATCATCTCCACTGTATGACATCAGAACATCAGCAGCAACATTCCTCCCAAAGGTGAGATACCCATAGATACCTAAGAACTCAAAACAGAAATGTTCTTAAATGCACTCAAAAAGAACACATCACAAACTCTAACAAAAGAATTGCCATAAACCTGTTAAATTAAAACTGTAATCTTTACTGTAAGCAAATGATATGAGAAAATTCTAATTATATATATATATATATATACACACACACACACACACAGGTGCATCTCAAAAAAAGAGAATATTGTGGAAAAGTTAGTTCATTTCCATAATTTAATTTAAAAAGTGTAACTTTCATATATTCTAGATTCATTATGATGTAAATATTTTGCGAATAAAAAATTTATAATAATGAATTTCTAATACAGAAATGTCGACCTGAGAAGGGCGCTAATCAGCTAATTAACTCAAAACACTTGCAAAGGTTTCCTGAGCCTTTAATCTCTCAGTCTGGTTCAGTACACAACCATAATCATGGAGAAAATGAAAGTAAATTTTGCATTTCATTTGGAAATCAAGGTCCCAGAGGCTGGAGGAAGAGTGGAGAGGCACAGAATCCAAGTTGCTTGAAGTCCAGTGTGAAGCTTCCACAGTCAGTGATGATTTGGGAGGCCATGTCATCTGCTGGTGTTGGTCCGCTGTGTTTTCTCAAGTTGAGAGTCAGTGCAGCATCTACCAGGAGATTTTAGAGCACTTCATGCTTCCATCTGCTGACAAGCTTTATGGAGATGCTGATTTCCTTTTCCAGCAGGACTTGGCACCTGCCCATAGTACCAAAACTACTAGCAACTGGTTTGCTGACCATGGTATTACTGTGTTTAATTGGTCATCAACTCGCCTGACCTGAACCCCATAGAGAATCTACGAGAGACACCAGACCCAACAATACAGACAAGCTGAAGGCCGCTATCAAAGCAACCTGGGCTTCCATAACACCTCAGCAGTGCCACAGGCTGATTGCCTCCATGCCACGCCGCATTGATGCAGTAATTCGTGCAAAAAGAGCCCCGACCAAGCATCGAGTGTATAAATTAACATACTTTTAAGAAGGTCAACATTTCTGTATTATAAATTCTTTATTCTAATATTTTGAGATACTGGATTTTTGATTTCCATGAGCTGTAAGCCATAATCATCAAGACGATGATGAAAAAGGCTTGAAATATTTCACT
Source organism: Ictalurus furcatus (assembly GCF_023375685.1). NCBI lineage: Eukaryota > Metazoa > Chordata > Actinopteri > Siluriformes > Ictaluridae > Ictalurus > Ictalurus furcatus. The sequence continues at coordinate 14,920,509 of NC_071258.1, forward strand.
TTATGTGTAATGAGTCTAGAATATATGAAAGTTCCATTTTTTGAATTAAATTACAATGTGTGTGTGTGTGTGTGTGTGTGTGTGTGTGTGTCCAACCTCTATACAAATATTATATTATATTATATTATATTATATTATATTATATTATATTATACGTATTATATTATATTAAAATAAAACCTCACCAGTTAGGGTGTAGACAACAAGGCAGATGAACATAGACAATAATGAGATTATGACCCAGTTGGAGAGCTTCTTATTCTCCAAACTGCTGTAGATGGCAACACAGCACTCATGACACTGGATAAAGAACAACCAATCTAATTGTTCTCATACGATAACAATATGTTGTTTTAAATAATTACATAATTTTGGCTGAGATTATGGCTTCACTGCTGTTCACATAAAACATGTTATTTGAAAATTTAACAAGTCTAACAAAAACATCAACAAAACCACTCTAAAAACATTTTGATGAGGAAGTAGTTCCACAGGGAACTCGCTGTATCTCAGAAGCAAGTGCATATTAAAGTAATAAAGCAGGGATGACTTGGCCTCTGCACACCTCCATATAGGAACATTTATTGCTAAAAAATAAAATACCATGAAGGAGAATAAGCTTATCTATTAATAATGGTCAATATCCATCTTGTTAAACTGATTCAAATCAAAGTGTGCAATCTTTCTGCTGCATATTTTTCTGATATGTGAAAAGCCAAAAGATTGGCAACTGGAATATTCCACAGTTGTTGAGGGATCATAGGTCTTCACACTTGGATTTTATTATACTTTTGATAACACCCACTGTGGATTGGTTTTCTCAGAAAGCAATAAATGAGATTTCAAAAACTTATTATTTCAATACTCTTTCACTGTTTACACTGATCAGCCATAACATTAAAACCACCTGCCTAATATTGTGTAGGTCCCCCTTGTGCTGCCAAAATAGCTCTGACCCAACGAGGCATGGACTCCACAAGACCACTGAAGGTGTGCTGTGATATCTGTGATTGTCTGCAACAATGTTTCGGTAGGTGGTATGTGTCAAAGCAACATCCACATGAATGCCAGGACCCAAGATTTCCCAGTGCATCACACTGCCTTGCCTTCTCTCCACAGTGCATCCTGGTGCCATCTCTTCCCCAGGTATGCGACGGGACACGCACCCAGTCATCCACATAATGTAAAAGAAAACGTGATTCATCAGACCAGGCCACCTTCTTCCATTGCTCCATGGTGCAGTTCCGATGCTCACGTGCCCATTGTAGGCGCTTAGACAGGAGTCAGCATGGAGACTCTAATCGGTCTGTGGCTATGCAGCCCCACTGTGTTCTGACACCTTTCTATCATAGCCAGCATTAACTTTTTTCAGCAATTCGTGCTACAGTAGCTCTTCTGTGGGATTAGACCAGACAGCCTAGCCTTTGCTCCCCACGCGCATCAGTGAGCCTTGGGCGGCTATGACCCTGTCGCCTGTTCACCAGTTGTCATTCCTTGGACCACTTTTGGTAGGTACTAACCACTGTATACCGGGAACACACACAAGACCTGCCATTTTGGAGATGCTCTGACCAGTCGTCTAGCTATCATAATTTGGCCCTTGTCAAAGTCACTCAGATCTTTAGCCTTGCCCAATGTTCTTGCTTCCAACACATCAACTTTGAGAACTTACTGTTCACTTGCTGCCTAATATATAGCTCCCCTTGACAGGTGCAACTGTAATGAGATAATCAATGTTATTCACTTTACCAGTCAGTGGATTTAAAATTAGGGCTGATCGGTGTACGTGAATTGTATTTTCTTTAAACGTAATTATTATGGCATGTGAATTGTATGCGAATTGTATTTTCTCTAAATGTAATTATTATGGCAGGGTAAAGGGTAGCATAAGCTATGAGTGCCTTTTTGAAAACTGATGTCAAGTCAAAGTTTATTTATAATTTCCACAGTATGTCAAGACAAGATATATAGTGAAATGCTTATGTAGAGGCTCAGGTAAATTGCTAGTATATAATAAAATATACAACACACACACACACACACACACACACACACACACACACACGCACACAAACACACGAGCTCAAATGAATGATAGAATAAAATAAATACAATATACAAAGTACAATATACTATATATGACAAGTATTGTACTAAAATAAGGTGTAAGGTGCCATTCCAAGGTAAAATGGCAGTATGGAAAACTGTACTGCTAGTAGGGCTGTGCGACATGGACAAAAAAAATACGCGAAATATTTCCTTGCTTTTTCATTCATAAATGCATTCAGGTGTGTCTAGAATACTATTCTGATTGGTCAATAGCACCATCTAGCAACTACTACACATCTCTGGGTCATCAATCCCAGTGGTTTTCAAAGTGGGGGCCACAGCCCCCCATGTGCCCGGGGGGCCTCAACAATTTGGTGTGCCTATCCCTCCCACTAGTATGTTTTCTCTTTCTCACTCTCAGACAACCACACACCCACACAATCAATTCCTAATGTAATGTAATGTGAAGATGTAGGATGTAATTATTAATAAAAAAAAAAGGGGGGGGGGGATATATTCAGAAGTCTGTATTTATTAATGTGCTTTAAAGACATCTTGCAAAAGGGGGGCCTCGGTCAAATGTTAATGCCATTTGGGGGGCCTTGCCCTGGAAAAGTTTGGGAACCACTGATCTATCCTACTTCAATCAGCATTTTCCACTATATCAATGTCCATTTATTTTTTTTAGATTAATTCAATTATAGGCAGCCTTGTAGGATAATATACAGTCATTGTGAAATAAATCATTCAGCATGAGAAAAGACTGTTTACACTATCTAGGTTCATTTTGCAATATTTTTTTATGGAAACTGGAATTAAATTAATAAAATGGAATAAATAAATTACTGTTACAATATTTACTTATACATTTCTAATGTACTTCTAAATGTTGATAAAAACATTTTTTACCAATTGCAAGATGCAGTCTGTGTCCAAAGCATTATAATCTTGTCTATTTGTTCAAAGTGACATCCTTCACTATGTTTGATCAATTATCTGTGGTGATTGACACTTGCTGCTCCTCACAAAGTCCCCAGGAAGCCAAAGCATCTCTCAAACCCTGAGACAGGTTTTCTCCCATGTGGTCTTCAGGAAAGTATGCCTTTTTGCAAGCATCAAATTTTCATTTCAAAATCATCACTGATAAAGTGCACAGATAAACTCATATAAGGCTCTGATGTTCTGCTTGACCACATATCTGAAATGGTTGCATAGTATTTCACTTGTTTTAGCTCAGATTCAACACTGGCCTTGCATTTGGTATACATTTCACTGATGGCAATTCATGAAAAACAACTTAGTGATGGCAGCTGGTATCTCTTATCAAGTGTCTGTATCATTTTTTGGAAGCCAGCTTTACTGACTGAACACAGGCACCATGATACGTGATGGTGTCGATTATTTTTTTGTGCCTTTTTGAGCTCCCCTCGTATGGTGTGCACATCGCAAATGCCTGTGTTATGCGTTTCAGATGTGCTTTTGTTTATGTTGAGGGACTTTGTCGCCATGCATTGCTCGTATAGTTCTTTATGGCGCTGTCTCAGGTGTTGGAACAGATTTGGGTGTTAACCTGTTTTGTCACAACAATAGTTTGACAGGTCTTGAAATTAACTGGGTCTGTAACACATCTTCTCTCCTGTCTCCAAAATATTGCCAAACCACAGATGCTGATTTTTTTTCGGCACCAAGTCATTATTCTGTCCTTTATTCACCCTCTCTGTTTCTGTGCTTTCCTGCATAGTCGTTAGCACGCTCTGTTCTGTCCTCGCACTAGATTTATAGGCACGCTGCATTTTGATTTCTGAACATCTTTTGCACACTGAGGGGGAGGTGGTGGGAGTAGGTGGTGGTTGGAATAGAATCGCTGCTTTTCACGTTTTACAAATCGCCCATTTTCACATTATGGTTTTATTCTGATGTCGATTAATCACACAGCCCTAACTGCTAGCACTATTACATTACAGTCATTACATAAGACATTCACCTGAAATCCAAAGCAGATTGTGGGGATGACGCTGAATATGGAAGCCCAAAAGCCCATCCTAGGAAGAAAAAGGTCATATCAATAGAGTTTAAAACATTAAAACATTGTACTAAAGTTACTCTTTGACCCTAGTTTTTATATAGATTTCCCATACTCCTCTGACTTTCAGAGAGGGTGACTTGGACAATATTAACAGGAGTAATATTACAGCACGTGTAGAGAAAAAGTTTGTTAAACTGCCCTGATCCCCCAGTGTTTCATAATAAGGGGGGACTTTTAATGGACTTTCAACAGTACAGAATCAAGTATCTATAATCTCCCAGTAAATAATCCTTGCACAGTCTTATTAAGAAATGGAATTGAGGTCAAATACTCACCCACTGTTGTATAAAGGAGACAGGTGGCCCTCGGGGACTGCTCTTGTGTAATATCTTACAACAATGGCTACAGTCAAATAGGTGGCAGCTACAGTGCCTAATGCGCTACAGGTGACATAACACAAAGGAAAAATTACTTGCAAAATATACATTCTGAGACATGTACACATATATTGATGCTAAGTCTTTTTTCTAAGTGCATCCTAATACTAGGTACAAAGGCTATCAAGCAATGTTAAAGAAGTAATTTGGCATATCAATCTAATTTCTGTCTACTGAATCTGTATCATACGTGTGATTACCCTGGAGAAAAGTGCCAACACATTTCCTTGTACTGAGAAAACCCGCTGAAATGAAACTCACCTATATAATGGAAGGGCACATATTGTATTCCACCAATAAATGTGTAAAAAAACTCAATTGCATAACGATTTCAAAACCATTACAATTGGACAATAAAAGTCTTAGGAAGAGACAGAAATGTTAGAATATCTAAACAAGGCCGTTGTTGCACAAATTTCAATTCAGTATAATGTGATTTTGGAACTTTCATGTTTACATGTCTATGCTTCTATCACAAACCCCCACCTTTCTGAAAAAGTAGTCAAATCTCTGAAAGGATGAAGTATGTCTGAACGACTAGTCTTGAATAGATGACTGAATGTGGTTGCAAATGTTTAATCTGCTAGATCATTTTCCGTGTAGATTTTCACATATTCTCCCTGTATCCATGGGGGTTTCATCAAAACAAAATGAGTCGATTCTCTGATTCCAGTCACTGAAAAGTCCATATACCAAAAATTCACACAAACACGACAAGCAAAGTGAATTCAGAAATTTGAGTGCTTCAGGTAGTGACAGGCCTGAGGGGCCTGAAAGGCAGAACCACTCCCAAGCATTCAAGTCATTGGTCCATTGGTCACACTGGCATACCATGTGCAGAACCCGTATAACACATGTATGGAATGCCATAATCTTATGTCCTTCTGGTTGTCTGACTTGGTCTACATAAGGATTTGGTAATATTCTCATGCCATGACAGATTGTTTGATAGATTTCAGTAATGCTGTACTATACGGTAGTTAGTTCTGTAGTAGCATTAATTGACTGAAATGCTGTAAAGATATTTTTTAAAGTAGTATATTTTTTAAAACAACACACCTAACTGATTCATCTAAAACATAATATATAGATTAGTTGATTATCAAAATCATTAGTTACAGTCCTAGTTTGTGGTAATTTCACATAGCAGTGCATAAGAGATTAGGCTGAAAATGTTGGAGTATTCACTGTACTGTAAATGTCACTGTGAGAAATGCTAGCAATAACTATACTTGATCTTTGGATTCAGTAGTGGCAATATTTCTTTATTCATTGTTGTGTCAAAGATGACAGCTTTTGCTTACTTTATTGCTCACATAAAACCAATAACAGAAAAAACACACCTCTCAGTGTGATGTCATCTAAATCATACACATTTCTAATCATGACAATTTTATTTACATTTACATTTATATTTACATTTATTCACTTAGCAGATGCTTTTATCCAAAGCGACTTACAAATGAGAAAGATACAAGCAAAATTATTATTAATGGGACATACTATGAAACACATGAGTATTATTTTCAAATCCTTGCTTTTTTACAAATCCTATTAAAGTTTCTCACCTGGTATACTTCTGTATCCAAATCTCTTTAGGAATTGATAGAGGAAGGATGGCAAAGAGACACACGAGGAAAAGCATAAACCTCTGATCTGTGTACCAATGATGAGGCATCTCATTCCCAGTTGAACCTGTGATTAGCTCATATATGGAAAGACTCACTGACACACAGCCAACACACACAGGAACATTAGCTATTAATAAGGCCTTACAATTATCTGTATTAGGCATGTGCAGATAATTGGTTAGACAATATTCAATGTGCAGAATAATTTTATATTGGACACTCATCAGTGCTCTTCTATATATCTAAGCTGAGCAAATGACTGGGAGTATAACTTATGATGAAGCTGAATCCCAAAAACATACTTTCAGTTTGTTCAATTAAAATGCTGCCCAACTAGAGTTTTTACTGCAACTATCAATTTGGAGGTGAAAGGTTAGGCAATTATCATCATATGAATATTGGTACATAGTCTATGATAGCTTTAAACATTAGCCAGAGTTTGTGACAGTGGCACATCTGACACATTTGCATCAAGCAGGATTTTAGATGTTATTAGCAATCTAAGCATCCCTTCCACAATATTACAATAATATTACTATATATAGATACATTAGGAATGTCCCCACCATTTGGATTTTTCCGGTACATCCTTCCCCTCCTTGCTCTGAAGGTTTTTTCACATAAGCCTACACTGTCATTTCAAATATATTATTCACTGATGCTGAAATGTCAGGAAATTATTACAAAATGACTTCAACTTAAATGTCACTGATTGCACCTTTAAATGTCAATTAGTGAATCTTGGGTAAAACTACATTAATAACATGAGTGTTATTTACATTTTTTAAGCTGGTCTGCCAATATAACCAGAAAAGCCACGCAGATCATGAAGACATTGAAGACGAAGCAAAGTTCACACAGTTTGCCTATAGCAGGCCCACAGAGGTGCCCCACCACAGCCTGGTATGTGCTCTGGCCACTGATGGAGGATGAGTAGCCCAGGATTACCAGTCCACTAACGAGGAATATGAGAGAAAACTAGCAGGGGAAAACGGCATGAATGAGGAGACAGGTAAAGCATCATATCCCCACTGTCCAGCACTGTGAACCTTATCAAACTAGCCAAACAAATGCATACTATTTTGAATGTCAAAATAGTACATCAACATATCATATAGGTATATTATATTAAATATGCTGCGTTAAAAACATTTCTTTTCACTGGGGTGGTATCCTCAAGTCTACAACCATTGTATGTTTAGCATTTATCTTTTAGAAAGGTGCATATAGTGTACCTTTAAAGTTTTACTCTAAAAGATAATTAAAGTTCAAGGAAGTAGCATAATTTTATTAAACAGTGTAATTTATGCATGATTCCAAGTGAACATATACATCCTAAAGGTACAAAAGATAAAGGTACTGCCCCAGGAGTATTAAAGTCAGAGTTTAATACCCCTGTGACACAAAGTCTGGGGGTCTGCAATTTTTTTAATTTTTTGTTTCTGTGGTGGAAATTGAAACCCTTCATTATCAAAATTATTATATTTATTTTTATCTTTGTAAGTTCTTCTACTTATTGGCCTGTTTGACTGAATCAAAAACGCCAATAACCCAAAAAAAATAGTAGGCCTATAAATACTTACTTAATAGTTAGACCTTCCTAATGTGCTTCTGTTGGTGGATAGGTCAAGTTTCTCCAATAAATAACCAAATTATTACTGTACTCATTTTAATAATAGTTTGATTACGTTTGGGGGGGGGGGGGGGGGGTGTTGTTATATTACAGTTAAAGGGGCTGATGATAATATGGGATAATCCCAAGTAGTAAACAGTACATAAAAACCACACCATAGCCTACTATATCAACATAACTCATCACACCATGCTACTTTAGTAGTAGTTTACGCACTTCTGATTTTGGGGTTTTGGACGTACTATGTGTTTCACTTGAACTTGAAAGATTTGTGTGTTACACTACTACGTTCTTTCTGGCTTGCTACAAAACCATTATTACCGTTATTTAAATCAACATCTTATTAATTAAAGCCGTATTTCCCGACCCTAGCTAATGATGGGTGTTTTTAGGCCGTTGGTTAAAAAGTGACCGTTACTCACCATCTCCACTGTGACTGCAGAGTGAACTCCCCCAGCTCGGGAGAAAGCCCAGGGGAAGTTGAGCAGTCCTGCACCCAGAGCGGACTTCAGCATGATGAACACGGCGCCGCAGAAGCCCAGCCTCCCGCTATCCGTGTTCATGCTCGGCTTGTCTGAAAAACCTGTGTTTCGCCCCGTCTGTGCCTCCATTCCTGACTCCTGACAGAACTCAAAGCGCTAGCATTTACTCAGTTCACGAGGAGGCTGGTTAGGTAATAGGATTGAAGGGGTCCAGGGGCGGAGCTTGACTTGACGCAGGTGGGCCTGGGTCACTGTGTGGCCACTTACTGTGTTAGCCTGGATAACAGTCAAATTATTCCTTAATAAATCTGTTTCATTGTTATAATATGCATTTAGGGGCAGCACAATGGCATTTCCCTGGTCCTGAGTTCGTGTTACTGTCTGTGTTATGTACTGTCTTCTCCCCATGTCAGTGTGGGTTTTCTCAGGGTTCTCCTGTTTCCTCCTACTGTCCAAAAACTTGCCAGTATGTGGACTGGCTACACTAAAACACAACAGGGTCCAGTTGTTCAGAAGTAATCTGATCGGATTTTGACTATCGGATTGGATCAGTTTCTTCGAAAGAAAAAAAGGATTCTGAAATCAGATTAGATCATGTAATCCAATCTTTTGATCTGGATCAAATCTCCAGTATGTGTTGTTCAAAACGTTTTAGTAGGATTGGGGTACCTGTTATCCAAAAAAAAAAATCAGGATTATCCTGATCCCAGCAAAGGGGTGGATTCAGGGAGGATTTCAGGAACAATATGTAATAAAAAAAATGTTAATAGTCAAATAATGTTTGTATCATGTAGTATATACATGTATTTATATTTTACGCTTGATTTGTTTAACCATTTCAGTGATAAAGTGGATAAAGTATACATTAAGCTACTAATTAAGAATTTCCGTACAGTAAAGTAAAAAAGAAAAAAAGATTTTGTACCCATAAATAATCCCTCATCAGCTGTCAATATCAAACAAAAATAATATATTTCATTTTAACTGTCATTTGTCACTGTATATTAATTACAATGACACAATCATCAGCGATGAACCAGTCAAAAGTAGTTTCTAACAACTGCATCCCTTATTGCTCTCCACACATGAACAACTCTGAACATACTCATTTTTTAAACTGTTGGACATTTAGACATTTTATGGTTTAAAACGTGTTAAAAATATCCCCCAGTGTATTCATGAATAATGTATATTTGTTTGTTTGTATTTATTTGTTGTGGATCAGATGAGGCGTGGGACTGGTTAAAAGAAACTGAAAAAGGAAGGGGATGTTTGTATGGTTTTATTGTGCTGTTTTCTGTCTCTCCAAATAAAAAACACTTAAAGTGACCCCATGCTGGCTAATCTACCTGCTGTTCTTTACAGAGCTAATAGCCTACACTGTGATATGTAGTCTAATTTAGAGCACTAGTAATCCGGATTTGGTCATCTTGAAAAGTTTGTATCTGGATCAGGATGATCCAATACAATGCTGCTTTGAAAAACCGACAAAAAAGTAAGATGGATTAGTTGATCCTGGATCACAAAACATGGGATTTCAAATCCGGATCATTCTGATCCAGATGAAACTTTTTGAACAACTGGGCCCAGGTGTGAATGAGTGTGTTAATGTGCATGGTGCATCTCATCCAGTGTGTATTCCTGCTTCATGCTCAGCTTTCCTGGCATGGGCTCCAGATCCACCACATATATAGTGGTTACTAAAGATGAAGGAATTAATTAATTTAATTGTCTATTATACTTAATTGCATTACAACTTTACATTCAAGTGAACATTTTCCCTAGTGAAATATGGCATTATTTTAAGCAATTTTGTAGAATTGAAAATGCGATCCATGATTTTACAGATTTTTTAGAGAACACACTCCGGAAAAAAAGTACTAAACTGTACCTTTCTTGTTACTCTATGGTACATTTTTTGTACATTTATTACATGTACATTCACATTTCCAGGGAAAGATACACGCAAGTGCAGCAGCCACCAGCTTACTGGCAAATTATCAGAATGGCTTTCAGTTATAAGCCTAGATGCAATTAGATGCATGTTGGGTTTTTTTTTTTTAACATTTGGTCCTACTGGTACTTTGTCTCCTTCCTCTGCAACAAACTCTGGCTGATAAGTAATAAACTATCATATAGTTTAGCATGGTTTTGTACTTTTAATGAACATATTAATGATTTAGCTAACAGCTGCAATATATGACATATTGAGCTGTCTTGTATCATGTTTAAAAGACACAGTTTGCTTAGCAAAGACACACACTGCTTGTTCAGGACTGGTATTACAACTGTTGTGAATTTCATACTAACTAAACTAGGCACCTACTAAGCAATATTGTGTTCTCTGAGATGTTTTTAAAATTGCCTTTACTGTTGTCTTATTTTCTTAAAAACAATGTAGCTTTAGTAGCAGTAATTCAGAAACTGAATTAGTTCCTTTCTGCCAGCGTTTACTAGCTGACATAGATGGTCTACTACCTTGACCAGTGCAACTTTTTAAAGATTTTAAAGTGTTTTTAAAGCTAGGAGCTGGTCAAATCAAGCTGGATTTTTCTATAGGAAAGATACTGCTGGGTCAGGTTAAACAGGTATACACAGTACTACTGTCCATAAAAGAGGTACCAGATTAGTGACTGTTTATAAAAATATATTAAAGGTATGGGAGTAGGCACATGTACTCCAAATACATTACTTGGAAAGGCATTGTGAGTATAGCTAATATGTAATGTTTTCACAGGGGCCATTTGTGCCAAGGCTCTCCATGTTCTTGGAATTGAGAAACAACCTGTAGAAGCAGCAGTAGGAGCACCCAAGAAATAAAAGGATCTGATTGACCCTGATGTTTGATCTCCAAACAGACCCACACCATATTACTACCTAATTTACATAGCATATGAGAATACAGTTCCTAAAATGCCAGTCCTGGAAATGCAATGTGTGTTTTGTTTTGTTTTGTTTTGTGTTTTACCCAGAAACCAAGGGTAAAACACACTCACCTGTACCTGCTTCTTTATTCTCTAGTCTATGAAGCCTATGTCTATGAAGACAATGGTATAGAAAACAGGCCTACACAAGCTTGAATGCAACTTCACCAATACATATGAAACAAACCCCTTAACAACTTGTTTTCTGACATATTTTATTTTATTTTTTTTACATAAAGAGGAACCAAATGAAAAATAAGTTTGGCTAATGGTCTCTACTGAACTCCCTTTTTATGAACCACATGCTACACTGTTCCTGTTCACATAACCCCACCCCCATAAACACTCCAAAAGTAATTGGACAAACTAACATATTCGTAAATTAAATTGACATTTATAACAATTGGTTGCAAATACATTGAAGTCAATGACTACCTGATGTCTGGAACTCATAAACATTACCAGATGCTGGATTTTTTCCTGGGTGATGTTCTGGCAGGTCTTTATAGCTGTATTCAGTTCCTGCTTGTTCTTGTGGTGTTTTGCCTTCAGTTTTGCCTTCAGCAAGTGAAATGCATGCTCAACTGAATTCAGGTCAGTTGATTGACTTGGCCATCGCAGAACATTCCACTCCTTTGCCTTAAAAAAGTCTTGGGTTGCTTTTGAACTATGCTTCAGGGCATTGTCCATCTGCACTGTGAAGCTCCAGCCAATGATTTATGAAGCATTTGGCTGAATCAGGCCAGATAATATAGATAAATAATTCAGAATTCATCCTGCTGCTTTGACAGCAGTCACATCATCAATAAATACAAGAGAACCAGTTTCATTGGGAACCAGCCATACATAACGCCATAAGATGAGGTAGTATGCTTTGGATCACGAGTAGTTCCTTCCCTCCTCCATAATCTTCTCTTCCCATCATTCTAGTGCATGTTGATCTTTGTCTCAGATGTTGTTTCAGAACTGTACAGGCTTTTTAGATGGTTTTTTTTTGGCAAACTCTAATTTAATCTTCCTGTTTTTAAAGCTTACCAATAGTTTACATCTTGTGATAAACCCTCTGTATTTACTCTGATGAAGGCTTCTCTTGATTGTTGCTTTCACACACATATGCCTACCTCCTGGAGGGTGTTCTTGATCTGGCAAACTTTAGTGAAGGGATTTTTCTTCAGCAGGGAAATAATTCTTCAGTCACCACAGTTGTTTTCTGTGGACTTACAGGCCTTTTGACATTAATGAGCTCACCAGTGTGTTCTTTCTGTTTTTGTTAAGAATGTACCAAATAGTTAACTTGGCCACGTCTAATGTTTTTGCTGTGTCTCTGATGGGTTTTTGATTTTTCTGCCTAATGAATGGCTTTCTTCACTGGCAGGGACAACATATAAAAAGTGCTGTAATTCCCACACCGTTCACCTGATTTTGATGTATGTACACTCAAATTAAAGCTGAAAGTCTCCACTTTTATTTATTTATATATATACTTTTATGCATATGAGAGACATTTACTACCTAACACTTACACTTCAGTAACTCTGAAATTCACACATCTCCTGGCAGAGATAACAAAATATAAAAGCAGGTTTTGTGGTTCTCTACTGTTCTTCAGCTATGCACAGCTCTCTTCACATAAACATAAAATCATCCATTCTATTTAAATTGTCATTCTATTTAAAATCATGTTAAATCAGATCAGTGCTCCCATCACCCACACTGTTGGCCTAGTTTGCTGTGAAGTGGATTGATTTCATTAAAGGTGATGGGGGTAAGCTTTCTCTCTAAAACTTGTGCCCTGATCCACTTTTAATGGGGCAGAATCGCCTTTGAAAATGTCACTGACCCCTCAAGATGATGGCCCACAGTGGAGGTTAATTACACGAAGAACCTGGGAACTGACCCTGTGACCATTTATCTGTGCCTCAGTGAATTTCTTAAATCACGTTGAACTCGAATTTCCCAGCCTTGGTTTTTGCTTCCGCTGCCAGCAAGCCACATGCGGATGGAAATCATCTGCCAGTTTTAATTCTTTAACAGTCAGAATGGACACTGAGCCTCAAAACTAGCCTCCGTCACAGGACCTGCTGCCAAACACCCAGCCTGGGAATTCCCACTCAGTAATTACATAGAGCCTGTAGTGCCGCATTACCTTTTAAACATGACTTCACCCCTTCCCTGAGGCAACCAGGTTCTTTGACAGCCTACTGTCCCCAACACCCGGCTGAACTGAAATTAAATAATGTGCACTTTAATAACACAATATTGTTTTCTGGACTGTAATGTGCTTCTCCTGTGGTTTCCAATATATTTTTGACAGGAAGCTTAAACACTATAAATACTATATGGCCAAAAGTATATGAACACCAGACCATCAAACTGGGCATTAATATGGAGCTGACATGGTTATGTCCTTGATTTTATGCACCTGTGAGCAGTGGGCATGGCTGAAATACTTGAACTCAGTTAGAAGGGGTGTCCACATACTTTTGATCATGTAGTGTATTTTAATACAATAAATACACCCCCCCACACACACACACACACTTAACACTGGTGTACCTTAACGCTACATATAGTACTATTTTAGCATTGTCTTAATGTCTTTGCAGATAATTTTTCATATTTCTAGAAATAATTGCTTGAAATTAAAATAATCCATCAACAGATTGAATGTCTAAAATGTTAAAAATCCTACACATTTTATAATAATCTCATGAGAAATATTAGACTATGTTTCAATTAATGATATTTCACTTGCTGTTTTTCTGCACTGATAAAGCCTCCAATGGAGAAAGTAACGGCACCTAATATCTTCCTGTAATGACTAATAAGGTTGGAAGCAATTGCAGAGCGATCCTTGTCCACATATAACATTTTAAGCTTCTTTACATCCTTATGTTTAAACATTTGGACTATTCTCTTCAAGTCAAACCACTGGTTTGGTGTAGTAGTCAAATCCAGCGAACAGGATGATCCTTACATGAATTTTGTGTTATGGGATGTTAAACCCCTACCATAATTAATACACCCAAACAAGCACGGAAATCTATGACAGTAATGTCATTTCACTGCTTATTATATGCGTGAATCCCTCAAGGTTGCTCACTTGTATAATAAACTTGTAGACAGAGAAAGAAATCAGGAGCTCAAAAGCAGCCATTATATTACATGTAACATGAAGGCCCTGGTATCCCTTTATGTTTGCTTTTGAATTTGTTTACTCTAATAAAAAAGATCTCATATTACATCTGCGATCACGTTTAAATTAGTGATCAACTGTTGTTGTAACCCTGGTTTAGAAAGACTTACCTTAGATGCAATAAGAAAGCAGAAGCAGGTGTAATGCTTTATTGCAGATGACATTTTTTATGCTAGCCCACCAAGAAAGGTGAAAAATCATGATTGCTATTTACAAAATTATCAGAAGCTTATAATAAAAAAAAACACAAACAGGACACAAAGAACAAAACGACTCCATCCCAAATTTTGACTATGAAGACAAAGAGGTACGAAAAATGTATTTAAAAATATCCAGGACTGTACACCATGTACTAAATCGCTTTTTTCATGGTTGTCAATTTTGACATACATATCAAGGGCTGAATCAATCAAATATTGTTAATAAATAAAATTTAAAAAAAATTGGTCATTGGAATGAAAGGTTCATTTGGAGAAAGGAACATCAATGTCCATAAGAAAACCCCACAAATGGAGGTCAAGGTGGCAGTTTCATAAGCACGATGTGTCACATGACAATTTAGTCTGTAGCATATTTAATCCACCACCTCAAAGTCTTGGTGTGCTAATTTTTCAGAGCGAGGCAATGTCACACCTAGGGTTTTTGCCTGTGTGAGGGAGCTGTTGCTGCTGTTGCTGCTGCTGTTGCTGTTGCTGCTGGAGATAGGTGGGCCTTTTAATGCGTGGTTTCCTGCGCTTTGGCTTGTTCCTGGACTTAGTCAGCTGCACCACAAAGAAGGACAACACGACCATGGCTCCCAGAAAAGCAAACATGGGAATGGTCTGACCCACTTCCTGATTATAGCGACCCGGCATTATACCTGAAAACACAATAGACAGATAAATGTCTCATTCTTGTCTTTGTCTAGTCATCCAAGAGACAAACAGGTAATCTCAGAAGCATTTGTGAGAGATTTTGTAAGTTTAACAAATGGATAAAAATTCCCCAGTATTTAGGCAGTGTGAGAAACTAACATGATGTGCATTATTTTCACATGACAGCGGAATTGTTGGAGGCGTGTTATTACAGACAGGTAACTAGGAGATTTTAAGTTGTTCTTTGTCCTGTAATTAATTACCATCTGTGTCTATAACAGACGATAACACACATCCAGCCATGTGCTTATTACTTACTTCTAGATATTCAATTAGTCATCAATGACTGAAAATTTGTCAAAGATATCCTATACATTGTTTAATGAAGGATTGTTTAATTAGCCAGGATATGTATTGGCCAAATAAGGCCTGGTCTTAAGAGCATCTCACCTCCAGGAATGTCCCAGGTTTCGCTCTCCCCTGGTGACAGAGGTCTGACCTGGGGTCGATATGACCTTACATTGGGTAGCACCACCTTGTCCATGTCCACAGACAGCAGCTTCTGGTGTTTCCACAGGTTACTGCAGAGAAAACAAAGTTAAATCCAATCTGTTGGACCCTGATGGTAAAGCAGTAGTTACATATGCACTGACCTGGGAGCACTTTCATTAAGTGGCTGAGGTTTGGCCCAAGACAAGTGAGGGCAGGCAGGTAAAGGGCGTGGCTTCGGGTCACCCAGGTGGGCCTCTAGCACTTTTGAGTAGCGGTAAAGGTGATTACCTGCAAAACAAAAAGAATAAGAAGAAAACAGTACTATTATTATTATTGGCGTTCAGAAACATTTCATTCACCAATTCCAATGTCAAGTCTCTAAGGATTAACCTGACCAAAGTTGTAGCAGAAATGTTGGTAAAGCAGTGTAATCTGGAAGAACATGAAGCTGATCTCCAGTGTCGTCAGGTCTTACCCTCCAGTCTCTCTGGCAGCGGTCTGTCATTGCCTGTAGGAGCTGGAACTTTGTTCTGTGAGTGAAGGAAGCTAGGTGGAGTCACACCGTAAGATGTGAACTGCAGCAGGGCATCAAGAAGCCAGAAACAGTCTACAGACACACACCAACATCAAGCCAGACAGCAGAATAAGAGAATAAGGTTAAGACCATGTTCAGGATATAGTATGATTAACTTGCAAATACTTTACATCATATAAGCAACAATTTTCCTAATTTAATTTGCCATCACATCAATATTGCCCAGAAAATTCTCCCAGAGCTTACTCTGAGAACTACAAAGACCATTTTAAAAGACAATTTAATGCCACCTTTCTGCCTGTGACTGTCATCTATGCAGTTCGAGTCTCCATACAGTGCAATGCGACCTCCTCCTTCTGAAGCTGTCTGGTATAATCCAAGCACTGGAACATTATCCACCACCGCAGTCTCTTGTTTTAACACCTCTAGTCCTAGCAACAGATATAAAGAGCAGCTAGGCTTGGGTTTGTCTGTGCATTGTGTTCAAGAATCAAAGAACCAGAGAATGACAGCAAATCACTGGTAGCCATGGTAACAAGAGTGAAGCTGTGGCAGGAATGTGCAACAAGAGTAGGTGATTTTACCTTGATCCTTTAGGTTTTGTGCAATAACGAGCCCACCCTCTGGAAAGCGTGATATGCTACAGCCTGAGGCATAGTACACTAATGAGGGAAAGAGAGAAAGAGAGAGAGAAATAGAGAGAGGATATTATATGTTAACATGGATGAACACAACCAACTCTCAACCATAAATACCAATGACGTGGACTAGTGGATCATTACAATAAACTCTGCATGGACTGGTCTTCACTTTGACCCCATTTACACCAGGTATTAAAATTAAGTGGTTAGCCAAGACAGAGTGCAGTTCACACATGGCCTTGCCATGTGTCTCGATGTGTCTGACCACATGTGTTCACATTTAATGACTAAAGAGGATTGCTAAATATGCACCATTAACACTTATTAAATGTTATATTAGGTTAATAATGTATACTGACTTGTATATGACCTTTTCTACATTTACTAATATTACAACCAAGAAATTAAATGAACCTGTAGGACTCTTGACACAGTTGTTCTTTTACCATGGATTTAATGATGCACTTTGAGAGGTTTGGGATATTTTTTTTATAACCAAACCCTGATTGATAATTTTCCAGAACTTTGTCCTGGTCTTGTTTTGATAACTCATTGGTCATCGTTATGCTGCATGTTTAAGTATGTGTTCTAACAAACTCTGGAGCCTTCCAGGTTTGATATATTCAGAACCTGTGACAAGCAGCACACAGTTGGGCCTCATTCACCTAATTATGTGACTTCTGATGGTAGCTATTTGCACCATAACTAATTTAAAAGTTTCATACCACTGGGGGTGATTATTTATGATATATTCTACAGAAAGTAGGGCTGCACGATTATGGCCAAAATGATCATCCAGATTATTTTGATCAATATTGAGATCTCAATTATTTATCATGATTATTCATTGATTTTAGTGACAACATATTTTTATTGCACTTTCACATTTAAATAAACAGACCGCTGATTTCACCTCCATGTTGTGCTACATTCCTGCTAATGTACAAATCTTTGCATCAAATTAGACTGGTCCTTAAAGTGCATCATCTCGTAGAAGCAAAATATAAATAAAATTGTACCCAAAATATAGGATAAGTAAAAATAAAAATGCCATCAACCAAATGAAAATATGTGATCAAATATAACAATATGCAACCAAATGAAAACAATTCATGTGTATGCAGAAAAGGCAATAACAGTGTTTACAGGAGGAGAGACGCAAGACAGTTTTTTTTTTAGGAGTACAAAATTACAAAAATTTAGGAGCACAGTTGAAGTTTTTTTATTTCATTTATTTTTTAAATACATTTTTTTCCCTTTTGTAACGCTCACATAGAAGAATTCGGTCACGTCCCCCCCCCCATAAGACATATTTCTCTTCTTGAATCATGCATACATTATTTGAAGTGCTTATTACTTCATGTGACAGAAAATTTGTAACAAATTTTAAGAAAAATGAATGCAAATTACTTGCAGCTGTTGAGATCAACGTCAAATGATCCCCAGCACATGTGATTTTCTACGATGGGGTCACATGGCTCTTGCAATATAAACCCCTACATTTTAGACAGAATTAACGTTCGCCTTACACTGGGGTTCCTTAAGGCTGGATTACCTGATAATCCTTCAAAGACAATAGCAACAAGGTGGTTATGAGTTAACTTTCATATGTAATTCAGTGTTAGTGAATCCATCTGAACTAAATCTAATAGATTACTACAAACAAAGGCAAAGTGTATTTGCAGACAGTGCGTCTATGATGTACAGGATTTTCCATTTCTACTGTAAGGTATTTTCAGGGTTCATACACATTTTTACCAATGAATTTCCATGACTTTTGAGGCAAATTTTCCTGTCCCTGAAATGTCTTTGTATACTTGCAAAATAAGAATAAAAACCCATGTCAAAATTTAACACAGTATATCTTAACTAAAATTAAACCAAACCAAACAGACTACAGTAAGGTCAGTTTGTATTGATGAATGTTTACGCAGCTATACTTGTACAATAAAAGCAGTCCATACAACACAAATCTCTAGTATGGCCACTTGGCGTATGGTTTTCATAGTGCACCTTTAAAGCTCATGATCGCTATCTTCTGCCATTTTATGGAATAGAGCTGTAATAGAGTGGAAACGTGTCTTCTTTTATGTTATGAAAAGTAACAGTATTTGGGTTTGGCATGACATAAAGGTAAGTAAATGATAATTTTCATTTTAGGGGAACTACCCCTTTAACTTTTGAGCACAGACCTCACAAGGACATACAGACTAGCATCAAAATACAATTATTGCAGACACTTGGTGGGTTTTGTCCAAAAAATAATTAAAGGAATAAATTAAACAGTTAAAGAACTAGATTTGCAAATTATATTTTATTTTAATAAAATGACTTTGTCCTAACCACAACCTAAAAACATACTCGAGTCAAAGCCACGCGTTTGATCATGTTCTAGTTTAAGTCTGAGGATAATAACTCCTCCAATTGAGTTTTATGAATTATTTTCTCAGCTAAGTGAATTTACTGAAAGGCTACCAGTAAAGCCAGGTAACCACCTTCATTACATTCATTCACAATATGCACATATTCATTCTTCATCTTCTGCCTAATACACTGAAAACGGCTCGGTTAATGTTTCTCGTCTCATCACATGGACCAGGACACATTACATAAATCACGTAAATGTTTGCATCCCTGGATATTACTGTCGGTCGTTTAACGTTTCTATCGTAAAACAGTTGTCAAATATTTAACGTTAGCTACTTAGCTTACATTTTACCTGGCACTCTTTCACCATTAAAACTGAAGCATCACACGGCTTCTGTGAACAGTAAAGCCCCGCCCTGTTTGATCTGATCAAACATTTTGACATTGACGAGCGTTGCTAGACCACAGAAGCAGAGCACCCTAAACATGTAACTTTTTGTCATTCTAACAGGGGAATTTGGTCATATCTGATTATTGGGAGGACGTGTCCCCCTCAGTGTCTATGGTGGTTACGGCCCTGACTCAAAAGAACAAGCTGCAACCGTGCCAGACTTTACCCTACCTAGAGGACGTAACCTTACGTGGCACGACTGTTCGCCCGAATGTTAAGTATTTTTTAACCAATATTAACAATTAAACATATATTCTATTATACAGATATTTGTGAAGCAAATTTCCACGACTTTTACAAAACTTTCTGGGTTCATTTATTTTTCCAAAACTTCTCCAGGCCTGAAAATGGCCATTTTAAAAGTCCATGACTTTTCCCAGGTTTTTCATGACCGTACGAAACCTGTATTTTTGCATATTTCCATGCAAACACTGAGAAAAAAGAATGCGTGTCCCTTTTCCAATGCCTGGATTTTCTTTGTGGTAATTTCACATCTTTTGTATGGTTTGTAGTTGCGATAAACATTTGACTGAAATCTGGCAACCATGGTTAATGACGACAGGAATGTACCAGCTGTATCGAACACGACTGGGCAAAAGTACATCTAAAACAGCTCAAAACAAGCTGCTATACTGCATACTGGATGACTGCATGTTGTTGACTATTACGAGGTTACCCTAAAAATTCATTAGAGTAGTAGCCTATAGAATAATTCATGTGCGACATCTTCTCAACTTAGTTTTGTTTGAGGCTATGTCCTGATTAATACCTCACCAAATTCTAAGGTCATGAGCTAAATAGTTGTTTTATCAAGATAATGAAATATTCTTGTCCCATGAAGCATCGAAAAGCATTAGTGTTTATATTACAAATGCAGTGTGATCATATGTGCTCCAGAAAAACTCTGAATGTGGTTTGAGAGAATAGATCACAATGTGTACTACACTTTCGGGTATACTTGTTACCCGTGTACACTTGTAACCTGTTTACAACGTCTGTGTCTTTCTTACTGTAGTTAAACCAATAAATGAGAAATACAGTGTGCTATAATAAAATCTTACTGTCATGATCTGCCATTGTGAAGTCTCCCTCATATAGTCCATCACTAAAGGCCATCCCCCATACAGAGATGAGGTCATTTAGAGCTGGGATATTGGCGCCCCCTGTGTCTGGCATCCACCATTGCCTACAAAAGCAAACAAGTCTGTTCACACAGGTAATACATACATTACAAGGCTTCATAAGATATGAACAGGCTCAAATAAATGAAATGTAAATATGTTAACACTTTGAGATTTATGAGCTAATATAATTAATCCTCTAATGCATGATATTATCTTTATGTATCTTTACACAATCATATCTTTCATACAAATGTCAAGGAAATGTAGCTGTTCAGAAAGAACAAACCAGCAAACATATAGTGACTGATACCTGGTGTTCTCATCGTAGAACTTCACTTTTCTCATAACTGAGGTGTTGTACCAATCACTGAAGACGATGAGCGACAGACCATTATCTATGTCCCGTCGCAGCTTGGTGATCTCCTCTGGAAAATACTCCTCCTCACTGTCCACCATCAGCAGAGTACCTGCATTTAAAACACAGGACACATATCTTATTGAATTAATACAGTTCTACAGTATTGCTGATCTGAGATTTTATAGATGATTTAGTCACAAATCTAAAGTCTAATCTATACCCTTACCGTACTGACTGGCATCAAAACATGTAATGGGTGAACCCAAAACTTCAACAAAGTACCCCATACTTCTGAGGTGCTGGTACATGTCTCTGAAGTTGGTATGGATATGATCACCATTCCTATACAAACAAATACATTCATTAATTCATTAAAAAAATGCTTTATAATTTGCATTTGTGTTTTGAAGGCAATTACAGAAAATAGGATAACAATAAGGAATTTTACAGAATGTTGCCCTATTTAGATTTTTCAAGTAACTGACGTGATAAAACTGAATAAATTGTTAAGTGCTCTCAAACTACCAGTCGAGTGGATCATTCTTCATGCGCAGGTTATCTCGGGGGAAATAGCCAGGTGGGTAGCGCAGGTTGTGATACTGGTCCCATAACACCCTCTTACTGCGAGGAGGTGTGGGCACGATCTTCACCTTCACCGGCAGCTTCACTGTAGAGGTTATTTCCCCTCCTACTGCTGACTACACACATACAAATGGTCACACATTGTGAGACTGCTTTCCTGGAGAAGATTTCAGAACAAATACTGTGCTAGGGAATAGCACAGACATTTCTCAATTTTACTTACATCATTCTCTGCAGGTGAGGCCACAGTGAGCATCACATGACCCTGAGCGATTCCCTCCCAGGATGCCGCTTTCTTGGCCACGGATATAGATACGGCCAGGTAGCCAGCCCACGGCCACAGCACAGCCGAGTAAGACACAGCCACATCGATATGATCCCCGTTCTGGGGCAGATAAGGCTGCCAGATTGGCTATTGAAGGAATGTACAGGTAGTTACTGAAGGAAGAACTGTTAACATGTATTGGAATAAACATAAAAACTAGGGATACCATTTTCCCCAGACAGAGTATGATTAGTTTTTAGTAATCCATAATACTGATACCAATACTGAAATAAGTAATCAGGGACAGTATGGGAAATTTTATTTAGTGCTGTTTATGTTGGTTTGCTATCATGTACTGCTAGCAGTGAACTCCCTGTACTGAATTTCATGTTGAAGATGTTACAACGTTAAAACAATATTATATATATATATATATATATATATAAAATACGAATATGAGGGCGCCCATCCTGAGCACGCAGAGCAGTATCAGCTAGCATGGTAAATACAAATGAGTGCCATGAACTGCTCTTGATTTGCTTCAAGCAGACCCTGTTGAAAGGAACTATTGATAAAAAGATCCTGGCAGAACTGATGTGCTCTTATGATCGACAGTTTCTCTGCATGCTCGCTACACGCTGATGAATATATCTTTGCGTGTGTGAGTAATTCATGCCACATTTTTTTGCTAATATTTAAGCTCCATGCTCGCTGATACAGCACTGTGGTCTCAGGTCAGCTGCCCTTGCAATCGCTACAAAAAAGAAGTTTTATCAGGTTATTTACATTGTAAGAAAAACTATAGATCCTTAGTATGACAATGTACACAAGGCTTATGCCACATGGTACTGGATGTAGGTCAGCATTGATGCATCCCTTTTTTTTCTTCTTTTTATTTTTTTACCTTGTCCACAATCCTGCCAGTCACACCCATGCCATTCAGGATGGTTACGTTGACGATTGTTGGCATGCCACCATAGTAGATGGGCTGGGAGCAGTAGGGCCACATATAGGGGCATTCTGTCAGGTCTATGTAGCTTGGACTGAGACTGAAACATGAAGCATTAGACAGTGTTAGCTAGAACCATTTGGATCTTTGCTCAACTAAAAAGCTGGTGTTAACCAGATGCTTGATGAATTAAGTTAGCTAGGTCATCTCAAGCAAATAGTAATCGCATAACTTATCTTAATTCTGCCATCATCAATTTGTCAAAGTCGATTGAAACTTGAAGTTAATGTGTCTTCCTAACACATACTGAAGACCCAGGTATCTTCCTAAAACCTTTCTTGATTTCTAAAACTGATCTATTATTTGGTGTTGTAACCAGATTAATGCAATGAGACTGTCCTCCGTTTCTCAGGACCTACACAGCAACAGCAGCCAAGCATGGGCATAGCTTAGCACTGGTACACACGTGTGTGCAAGCATGTCTTACCTGGCCTGGGGTCTGTAGCTGTTGAGGATCTGGTAAGCTCGGAGCAGATCCAGTTTGCCGTGGCCCTGTTCAAACATGTTGACTCCAGGTAGCCTGCGAGCTGATGCAATCAGAGCCTGCTTCATACTGGCTGGATTTACCAGCTCTCGATTCAACACCGTACTATGGTAGAGAGAGGATGATGGGAAAAAATTTAAATAAAAAAAAAAGAGAGAGATAACATGGGATACTAACAAACCACTTGCAAATATCAAAAGAGATTGAGTTAAATTGCATTAATTTGACCAAAGTTATTACTGTTTAGCCAGAAGAAAAAAGGCCACATGGGCAGGACGAAAGTACTGCTGACAACCATGAAATGAGAATAGAGACATTGAAAGTGGAGTGTGAAAGACCCTCAGATTGCTGCAGTCCAGTTCATATTAACTGACCTACATAAAAAAGGCAGCATGACAGCAAGACAAAGTATCTGAAGCTTTCTCTCTAAGGGAGATGAGATTGATTCTTTTAATTCACTGTCTTTGTTTTTTTCCCTTTATCATCAGTGGCACAAAAGAAATGTTTCAATGACTCACCAGTCCCACAGGAACGTGGAAGCGCAAATGGAATATTTGGCCACATGAACAGAGAAATTGTCTGCCTCTTGTTTAATTTTATCGGGCTCTCTTTGCAGTGACTCTCTTAAGCACTGTTATACACTATCTCAAATAAAAAACTGTATTCAAAGATTGTTACAAATAAATCAGTGGTAGTTCTTCCAAAGAAATACAAAATACAGCAGCAGTTGTGGTAGCCACAACCGTTTGTTTTGAAGGGTTTGGAAAGGACATTCCACCAACGACTGCATGTCAAACCAGACAGCATTATACATACAGAATCCAGAAAACTGAGGACAGATATATATCCCACTTGGTACAATGAAAAATAAATATGTATCAAAAATATAATATACAGTATAATATGCCAGACAGCACAAAGTACTAAAAATTAAACAGGACACAGGTCATGTGATGTGAAAACTTTGGGTGGTTATATCCAGACATGAACATAATGCAAACTGGCTTTAAAGCAATACAAGATGACAACACAACGGAAGGGCTACAGCCAGCCATAATAATCCTTTAAACCTCACAGGGAGGAAAGGAGGAAATTTCAGTAGAGGTGAAATCTTGCATCTCATTTTGTTACAAGCTATTCATGATAAAATCCACCTAACTGAAAGAAAATATTTCGGAAAACATCTGTTGATTGATTCTATGTTGTCTCAAAAGAGAAAGGCTAAAAGAGAAAGGATTTGTGTTGGCGTGTCTCACCTGGCAAGAAGAGTGACTGCGCCAGCCACCACAGGAGAGGCCACGCTGGTGCCAGACAGAGAGCGGCAGCCCTCTTTCAGTCCAGACCCACGAACTCCGGAGCCATATGTCACAATGTCAGGCTTTACCCTGCCATAGCCACCTGGCAGCTCCTGAAAGATAGAAACAGAGAGTAGTTATTCTAACATGTATACAAACCACCATCATAAGTTCAGACCATATCGTCATCCTGAGTCAATAACCTAATTATTATAAGTCTGGATTATATATACACTCAGCAAAAAAAGAAACATCCTCTCACAATCAACTGCTTTTATTTCCAGCTAATTTCTGAACATGTAAATATTTGTATTAATGTGCACCTATTACAGTTTTTCAGATAGTACCTTTCATGTAGTGTGTTATAGAGTTGTTTGTGAATGTAAAAAACCTACAAAGTTTCAAAAACCAAACCGCAGGACAAACAGAGTTATTGACTCCAAAAATAAAAAGAACCGATTCTGAACAACTAAAACAAGTCGTTAGTAATTCCAGACTTTACTTCCTATACTAAAATAAGTAGGTTTGTAACAAAAAGTCCCGCCTCCGGTCTTCATTTTTTTTTCCACACGGAGCTGAAACTCGTTATGGTAGTGGGCGTTTCCTTTTTGAAACACACTGACAGCAGTAGACCAATCACAACAGACTGGGACATCTGACCAATCAGAGCAGAGCATGCTCTCTGAAAGGAGGAGTTTAGAACGAATCCTTTAGAACGGATCATTTAACGAGTCATTTGTGACACTGGGGGGAAAAAAAGTAATGCTGCAGTTTGAATTATGAGCACATTAAAGTGTTTTTTGACCTTGGATGCATGTAAATCTATTGTACGAGACCCCAAACAAAATTAGGCACGTTTCAAAACCATAATACGTGCGCTTTAAGAACTGTTAACAAAAATTCAACAAGTGAGACATAAACTGAACAAGTTTCACAGACATTTGACAAACAGAAATGGAATAATGAGCCCCTGAACAAGGCGGGGGTTAATATCAAAATTAAGTGTCAGTATGTGGTGTATCCTCCAGCTGCTTTAAGTACTACAGTGCATCTCATCCTCATGGACTGCACCAGATTTGTCAGTTCTTGCTGTGAGATGTTACTCCACTCTTCCACCAAGGCATTCGCAAGTTCTCCATCACGTCTGGGGGGGGACACATGGTTACATGTAATTTTCCACTGCAAGGACGATCAGCTGTCCTTCCTGTCTCCCTGTAGCATTGTCTCAGGCATCTTACATTACGCATTACAGTTTATTGCCCTGGCCTCATCTGCAGTCCTCATGCCTCCCTGCAGCAGGTCTATGGCATGTTCACGCAGGTGAGCCCTAGACATCTTTCTTCTGGTGTATTTCAGAGTCAGTAGAAAGGTCTCTTTAGTGTCATAAGTTATTATAACTGTGGCCTTAATTGCCTACCGTCTGTAAACTGTTCGTGTCTTAAGGATGGTTCCACAGGTGCATATGCAATAATTGTTTAAGGTTCATTGAACAAGCATGAATAACATTGTTTAAACCCTTTCCAATAAAGATCTGTGAAGCTTATTTGGATTTTACAAAAATTATATTTAAAATACAGTCTGCTGAAAAAGTGATGTTTCTTTTTTTGCTGAAAAATAAATAAATAAATAAATTTTATATATATATATATATATATATATATATATATATATATATATATATATATATATATATATATATATATATATATATATATAGATAGATAGATAGATAGATAGATAGATAGATAAAGCATCACATTATGTGTCTACATAAGAACCAAAAGCAAAACATGCTCATCATTTTGTCTACCAAAGATATCTCACTGGGAATAGATAGAACAGCTGATCATTAGGTTAGGGCACCAGCTCAAGTATGATTCAGTGCTTTTTGCTCCCAGACAGAATTAATGACTCTTAAGAGACCTTTGAATTGTGAGCAAAACTCAGGTTACAATCGATGTACCTTTCCTGAAGGTGAACAGGCTAAAACACCAGCTGTTCAAATCAGATGTTAAGTAGGATATATCTGCATCTCCTAGGTCAGCACAAAGTCCTTGGTCATGCAACAACAAGCCCATGCATAAGCCTTTAGGTGAGGGCTGCAGTTCAGTGGTGTTGCTATGAAACAGGACGTACCCATGTTGTCATGCCCCGAGACGAGAACCGAGCAATGTTGTCCTCAAAATCAATTCCTCCAACCCCAATCACATCCATTTGATCAGCAGGATTGTTTAGAGTACTGTAATGTTCACACAACAATGTTGCACAAATTACATAAATTATTACCACAAAAATAAAGATTTGAACAATTTGTTGCACGGTTTTATTAGCTTTACCACTTACCCATAGAGAGGGCCATCATTCCCAATAGCAGACACCATGATAACCCCATTTGCGGTGAGCTCCCAAACCTAAGGTAAAGCCAGGAAAGAGCCACTGGTTGAACATTATTTCATGCAATGGTAAACAGTGTGTGAATATTTAAATAACTAGATTTCATTCCCTGTAGCTTTTAGTGTGTTGATGTGTTGTGCTTGAAAATCAGTAGCTGCATTCCTGTTAATAACTCATGATGTTCTGTTGACTGATTCTAGGTTAGGCTGCGAAGGTTAACTGATATCGGCTCAGAAATGTGTAGGCTATACACTGCAGTCGGGTATATTTTTAGAATCTCAATGCACAAGTCTAAAAAGATATTGATGTCAGTCCCTTTATTATTCTAAAGTAGCTTTCTCATGTCTGAGAAAAGTGTCGTTTGTTTGGGCAGGTGAGAATCGCACTCAGGTGTGGACCAAAACTACTGATCTGTTTCTGAACAAGGTGGTCTTGGTCTGATTCCAAGCGAAACCTATTCAATGTTGAATCACTTTCTCGCTGTAGTGGAACCCTAGCATCGTTGCTGTCTGGCATTTTTGTGCTGTATATCAAATTTTTATACTTTAAAAATATATTTTATACTTTAATAAATTTTTTACTTTTTTCCCCATTGTACCCGGTGGGTTATATCTTTCTTCACAATATTGAAAGTGATTCAACACCGAATTAAGCCAAACACAGCATGTAAATGAGCTAAATAACAGCCGCAGCCATGCAGAAATGTGATGTGTTCTAGAAATTTGGAATTACAAACAAAAAAGTAGGTTATGCTACACAAAACAAGTCATTTATATAATTTTCTAAGTGCCAGCTTTGCATTCTCCACGCTTGGGTGATATTTGTGAGCTTTTTTAGTTTCTTTAATTATATGCAGTGTGAAACCAAAGTTGCACAATCATTTTGCATAGACTAATAGCCGTGAAAACACCCTGAAAATACCTGAAAAACCCTTACATACAAACATCCAGGTGTCCCAATTATGACATCAGAGATGACAAAAAGAGACACTAAGCACACCTTATCCACAAATGGATGGTCCATGAAGTCTGGCCCACCAATGCTGAGGTTCAAGACATTGATCTTCTTCAGGATAGCATAGTTGAAGGCATCCAGGAACCAAGATGTGTAGGACACCTGAGAGGAATATTATGGATTGTCTCATTCATGTTTCTGACTACATCCTTTTTGTGCTCGTTTAAGAAAAGCGTTCAGCGTCATAATGATTATGTCACTCTGGGGACTCTCTATATACAAAGTTGTGTGGGGGCAGTGCTAAAATTAAACACCATTCCACCACTTCCATAATAAAATGTCCACAGGAGAAACACTCAATAATCTTTTTGTAGACTAATTAAAGAACATTCTAGGGTGGTGCAGTAAATAAATTTGCAGAATAATGCTAGCAACCATGGGTTAAACTATAGATACATCATTCGTACACCTAAAGCAAAAGGATCGATATGCTGTGCATATGTACCTGACTATTGGTGAAAACTCTGAAAATGTGCAACTCAGAGTCAGGAGCAAAGCCCTGACACTCCCTCATGCTGGCTATAACTCCAGCCACAAAGGTGCCATGGCCCAAACCTATAAACACACAGAACAAACAATTCATGTGCACATGTAACATACTCACAGACATTCACTGAAACAAAGCTGAAATATACAGTCTCTAGTCTGCTTTTTTATATTACACTGGGGGTTTACCATCATCTAGTGTCTTCTCATTGGTCCAGTTGGTCCTCTCTTTAACATTCTTAAAATGTGGATGCTTTTCACTAAGTCCAGTGTCAAATACAGCCACCTTAACTCCCGAGCCTACAAAGAAGCCAGGAATCATCATGAAAATGAATTCAGACCTGGACACAAAACCTGCCATGTCAAAGCCACATGGACTGCATTTTTACTGATTTAGTTTACAATTTTCTCCATTTAGGGGTTTACTTTTATGTAACAAAACTATTAATGATATTTCTCTTTCAATGGATATTTTAACTGTGAATATCAGTAATCTTATATTATTTTATACATTACAATTTTAAGAAAATATTAACTGGTTGTGGGGGGAAAAAAAGCTCAAACAATACACAACAAATTAATTATAATACCTTTATGATTTTCTGGTAAGATTTTCATTTATTAATGAAAAACAACAACAAAAAAAAAACATGCAATGAAAAGTACTGTAAGTTACATTCTATAAGTTACTACAACCCCTGGAAAAAATGATGGAAATCACCACACTTAGCGGAGCTTTTGTACCTCATAGCAAATAAACAAAATCACAGACATGACACAAAACAATTTTTGTTTAACAGCTGAACATTCTGGTTTTGTGAAACAAGTTTAATGAAATTATTTTAAATTATGGCTTTTTTTTCCCAGATCAAGTACAGGAAAAAATTATGGACGCTCTCAATGTTGAGAAAAAAATTATGGAATCATCAAAAAAAAAAAAAAAAAAAGGGTCACAATTAGTACTTTGTTGCTCCTCTTTGGATTTTTATGAAGGCCTGAATTCTTTAAGGCGTGGACTTCACTAATGAAAAACAATATTCTCCATCAAGCTGGTTCTAACTTTCTCAAACAGCAGTTGACAGATCAGCTTTGCAGGACGGAGCCTTGTCATGGACCAATTTTTTTAAATTCCCACCATAAATTTTCAATTGGATTGAGATCCTGACTGTTTACTGGCCATGTCATTGAACTGATTTGCCTTTCCTGAAGAAAAGCTTCAACACTCTGCTCTGTAGCAAGATACATGATCATCCTTAAAAATGACCATCACCACCAAGACTATTTTCTTTCGATGGAATGAGAAAAGTGTCCAAAATTTCAGTGTACACCTGTGCATTGACTGTTGAGGTCTCCCCTGGTCCTTTACCTGACATGCAACCCCATGTCATAAATGAGTGGGGAAATTTGATTGTTTTCTTCAGGCACTCATCTTTATATGTTTCATTAGAACAGCACCAGACAAAAGTTCCAGCATCATTTCCTTGGCCAATGCAGATTCATGATTCATCACTGAATATCACTTTCATCCAATCATCCACACTCCATGATTGCTTCTCTTTAGCCCTCTGTAACCTTGTTTTCTTCTGTTTAGGTGTTCTTTCTGTTCAAGTGCTGGTTTTTGTTTGGTTTTCTGTATGTAAATCCTATTTCATTCAACCAATTTCTTACAGTTCTGTCACAAACATTGACCCCCGATTCCGTGCATTTGTTTTTCCAGTTGTTTTGTTGTGCATTTTCCATTTTCAAGGCAAATTGCTTTGAGCTTTCTATCCTGACGCTCCAACATCTTCCTTGGTCTATCCGTATGTTTTCCTTTTATAACCTTCCCATTTTGTTTATACTTGCACCAACTTTTAGACACAGCTGACTGGGAACAACCGACATCTTTTGCCACACTCCGGGTCAGATTTCCATCTTGAAGGAGTTTTATGATCCTTTCATTGTTTCAACTGACAACTCTTACTGGGGCCATGTTTCCTTTCAATAAGTCCAAGGTTAAGGTCTGTAAGCACTCTCTTTTAACTGCAGACTAATTTACATTTTTAGACTTGTGCTTGTATTTGTTTTAGAAATGCAAATTACAAATGTGATTCCATAATTTTTTCTTGTACTTGATCTGGAAAAAAAAATATGCTATTAATTAAAATAATTTAATTTAACTTGTTTGTGAAATGTTTCACAAAGCCAGAATATTCAGCTATTAAATAAAAATGCTTTTGTGTCATATCTGTGATTTGTTTATTTGCAACAAAGTAAAAAAGGTGAACATCCTCGAAGTGCGTGGCCTGCGTTGCCTGCATGAAGCAGCTACTCTGCTGGAAAGTGACAGTTCCAGAAAGGAAATGTTAAACTGAAATTGTATTTGCACAAGCCTCACACTAAGCAAGCACATTCACACTGTGCCACAGAGGGTCAAGAAGTCCCATGCCTGCTCAGAACGACGGCATCAAACAGCACAGAGTATTAAAGTATCAGAACAGCGCAAACTTCTCTATCACTGACGAAAACAAAAGACACCCCAAAGTGGACACGTGGACAGGCAATAGCAAATCCATAGAGCCATAAACAAATAAATATTGGTACAAGCAAACAAATTGAGGCAAATATGCATCTTCTGAGTTTTGAAATCACAGTGAACAACCAAATAAACACACACACTCACCTGTGTGGCCCATCTGCCACAGCACATCAGCCTGCAGGATTTGGGCCACATGTCGGGGAATGGCCCTGAGCAGGCGACGGCTTGAATGGCGACCTGTGGCGTGCCAGAACCCCGAGCCCAGTGACAGACTAGTCCTCCTCAGTGGCCGAGATGACTGCCACTTCTGTGTCCAGCGTGTGTCATTACAGGAGGAGCTGCCATCGCCTCCAACTGAGCAAAGATAAATGAATAAAGATACAGTATATTGAGAGGGAATTGTAGTAGAATTGATGCAATTTTCATCAGCTTTGTACAAATCAGACAAAGATGCTGCATTCAAATAGCCATTTCCTTAAGTACTCCTGAAAAACATAAAAACTACACACACGCACATACAAAAATATTTATTTTGGTAAATTTGCCCCTGCACACCACCAGAATGGATTTGAAATAAAGCAATAAAGATGTGATTAAAGTGTATTCTTTCAGGTTTAATTCAAAGGGTTTAACAAAAATATTGCATTAAGCTTTTAGGAGTTAAAGCCATTTAAACCTATTCCCTCAATTTTCATCAGCTCAAAAGAAATTGGACAAACTAACAGCTGTAAATATAAAGATTATTTTTTAATACTTGGATGCAAATCCTTCACAGTCAACGACTGTCTGAAATCTTACAGAAGTTACGAGATTTGGGTCACTGTCCAAATACTTATGGACCTGGCTCTGTGCACACAGGACAGGACAGAAATTTAGTAACTACCCAATTAATTAGCATAATTTTGCATTTTAAGTTTGATTGATCTACAAATACATATTTTTCTCCCATAATTTATTACTTTATCATGCGAACACACACATACACTAACTGAGCCCTTTATTAGGAACACTTTACTAATACTCTCAAAACAGCCTCAATTCTTCATGCCATTCCACAAGATGTTGAAATATTCCTTTGAGATTCTGGTTCATCATGTTGACATAATTGCATCACACAATTCCTGCAGATTTTTCAGGTGAACTTTCATGCTATGAATTTCTGCATCCCAAAGGTGTTCAACTGGATTCAGATCCAGTGACTGGGAAAGTCACTGAAGAACTCTGAACTCATTGTCATGTTCATGAAACCTTTGCCTTGTGGTATGGTGCATTAACATGCTGGAAGTAACCATTAGAAGACAAGTAAAAGGAAACATTACCCACACCATTACACCACCTCCACCAAGATGGACCGTTGACATAAGGCAGGTTGGGTCCATGGTTTCATGCTGCTGGTGACAAATGCTGACCCTACCATCTGTGTGCCTCAGCAGAAACCGAGATCACTCAGACCAGGCTACGTTTTTCCAGTGTTCAACTGTCTAGTTTTGGTGAGCCTGTTCCCACTACAGCCTCAGATTCCTGTTCTTAACTGACAGAAGTGGAACTCGACATGGTCTTCCGCTGCTGTAACCCATCCGCCTCAAGGTTCGACTTGTTATGGATTCTGAGATGCTCTTCTACTCAGCACAATTGTAGAGTGGTTATCTGAGTTACTGTGCCTTGAACCAGTCTGGCCATTCTCCGTTGACCTCAGTCATCAACAAGGCATTTCTGTCCACAGAACTGCAGCTCACTGAATGTTTTTTCTTTATAGCACCATTCTGAGTAACCTCGAGTGACTCTTGTGCATGAAAATCCTAGGAGATCAGCAATTATAGAAAGAATCAAACCAGCCCATGTGGCACCAACAATTATGCCTCAGTCAAAATCACATTTTTCCTCATTCCGATGGTTGACTTGAACATTACCCAAATCTGCTGGTCCACAGCTAAAAGGTCAGACTTAAACAGAATTA
The DNA here is from genome assembly GCF_023375685.1 of Ictalurus furcatus. Lineage (NCBI taxonomy): Eukaryota > Metazoa > Chordata > Actinopteri > Siluriformes > Ictaluridae > Ictalurus > Ictalurus furcatus. The sequence goes on from NC_071258.1 coordinate 14,953,713, forward strand.
AACAGATGACTGCAGAATTTTATAAAATCAACAACGAACACAGGAGATTCACCATGCTGACATGTTACATCTCTGCAACCACAGCCGCTTCGTGAGTTCAGCAAGCACTACAGTCACTTGTGAGATAATTATTAATCCTATTTTGAGGCACAATCTGAAGTTCAGGCAAAATCAGAGAGTGGTAAAAACTTTATTTATGCAGAGATCTAAATATCCAAAGAAGGAGAGTGGGCATAATAAAATGACCTGCCATGCTAATCATTTCAAGGGGCACTCATGAGAATTATTATTATTTTTTTTTTAGACATGCCCCAAGTCCTCCTCCACAGACTATAATTAGATTTAAATTTTTTCCACCCATGCTGGCTCTCACAGACATGGCCCTAGTGAAGTTTAATGATGATTACTTCTACTATATATATGTAAGGCTACACTGATTAGGTCCTACTTATGCATCATTCAAAAACTGACTGGCAGCCAATTAATCATTTCTTCAGTATGTTCTTACTGAACCTGTGCGACTGGCTGCTAGGTTGGATAAGGAAAGTGGGATGTGTGTGGGAGTGCACTTCAGACTGACAGACTATGTAATGGGAAACTAGCCATGACATAATGCAGTTTTTCTGAGTTGAGTTCCCTGGACACAGATGTATTTTTACTCTCCATATCCAATGAATATCAAACTACACACAGGATCCTACACTGTTCCTTTGACTTTTGCTACATATTGTTTTTTGTATGAGTGTGGATGTTGGTGGGCATTTGTGAAGTTGGGGGATATCACACTTTTAAGGCCCTCAGTACCCTTCAGATCTTTTAATGTCTCAAATGTGTAAAGTGCCCATATGTGACCAGGTTTTGGTGCTGCCTTTGTTAACTCAATTGTGCTGCATGTATCTCATCACACTTTAAATGTTAAGTGGCCACGTGAGCGGCCCTTGACTAAATGTGGTTTCAGCGATCAGAAAACAATAGCATTTGACTCTGTTCACACCTGTACACTAATAATGATCATCAGATATAGATGTTGATACCAGTTATGAACAAGGATTTTTATAGTGGCTGCAGACTGACATGTTGGGCTACGTCCACATCAATCCAGATAGATCTGAAAACTGTATTTTCATTTTAAAAACGCTCTCAGTCTACACTGGCATTTTCAAACATTTTCCAAAAAGCTATCAAACGGGACATCAGGCGCAACTGCAGAAAAATATCTTCCACCATCTTTGTTTATTCTGAGTTGAATGGGTCGCATGAGTGCGTTTTCAAATTTATCCACTTGGGAGAATGAATTCAAAAACTTTGGTTTTCACTGGACAAAACGCCGTCTCAGTGTGGATGGAAGGCCAAAATGTAGAGAAAAAGATCAATTTTCAAATTTATCTGGATTAATGCTGACGTAGCCTTAGTGGGAGTGTGCGTGTGAAAAAGACAGCATTCTTTCCAAGCTAACTGTTTCCTCTCACTCAAACCAGACTGCGGTCATCTGCTGCTTTCTCCCCTAGTGGGCAACAGTCCCCTTAAGCCTAAAGTATGCTTTGTTTTTTTTACTAGCGTGTGCACATAGTCGTACGCATAGCCTCGGTCGACGCATGTGCATTACAACAACTTGCACTACCCCTCGTGGCCTACAAGAGTCAGCACAGAGCAATAAAGCAGGTCCTCTGGTGTGAAGGACGATAACAAGGAAGAATCACAACAACACGAAGAAAAATGGAGGAGAAAGACATTCTGCTTCACTTGTTGGTACTAGAGGAAGAAGAAATAATAAAACAGAGAAAGATAAGATGGTCTGTGCGACAATCCATTGTTGTTCTAACTTGCACTCGTTCCCATCTCTTCCGTTTATTTAATTTTTTCTTCGACTGCCTTGAGAATCAACGATCCTGGGTCACTGTTGACACCTTGTGGAACAACTAAATAGTGCAAAAAAATTAAATCTGCATTTGCAACCTGCACAAAGTACACGTGGTTAGAAAAATCTGGCGGTGAACGTAAAATACATGCTTACGCGTCACACATACTCTGCGCCGTTCCTAGCATGAGTGTAAAAAGTGAATTATACTTTGGGTTTTACAGAGTGCAATTTCGGTCACTGCATTTGGTTCAAATTAACAAATGAGGCAAGAGTGAATCATGTGCTTCTTTCTGTATAATAGTTTCATGAGATAAAAATACAATAATGAACGGAATTTGCATATAGTTTTAAGTTTTAAAAATGGAAAGATTTATATATATATATATATATATATATATATATATATATATATATATATATATATATATATATATATATATATATATATATAAAATCACAATTTAACTAAATGTGCAGTATTGGCCATGTCAGTGTACAGGACGTTACAACATCCTTGCACATCACGCTGTATTTCTTCCTGCCATCACACTGCCCATTCACAAGCACGGTGTGCTTCAGATATAAACAGAGAGTAAACATGCTACAAATGGTTAGTCTGATAGTTGATATGGTGTGCAGCTGAAGTGGATAGAGTAATGGCTACATGTAGACCTGAACATACCGTTGAGCAGTTTGAGTGTACGGAAGACCTTGCGCTGGGGGGTGACTCTCTTGATGTAGGGGTGGTCTTGCAGCGTGAGCAGACTGCTGTGTGCATCCTGTCGGATTTGCACCACCTCGAAGTCACTGGGGTAGTCGCTGGCTGGGTTTTCACGTTGCACAATTCTCCAGTTCACTGCCTTGGCGTTCTGCAGGGCACTGCTGATGAAGTGACTGCGTGCCTTTGACGTGAAGTACCCATTAAACGCTACTATATACTCTGGAAAGGAAGAAAGAAAGTGTCTTAAATATATATTTACAATCATTTGGGATTCATTTCATCTGAATCACTTTACTGCAATATTGAATTACTGAGAAGAACATCCATTTGTTGTTAACTATGACCGCAATAGTCATTCCTTTTTGCTCACAAGGAACACAAATCACTTCTGGATACCGTTTTCCCCTGAATGTAGTGCTTCACTACACTAAGCTATGAAGAAGGATTAAACAGTGACGTTGTAAACTACACAGTCAGTGACCACCTGACTTGAGAGTAATTTATAAATTGCCTGTAGGTGCTTCTTATCTAAATTAACCTGGAAAAGACTGCTTTAACCCCTTTCGCCCAGACACTAGCGTTCATTCCGCCGGCGGAATGGAAAAAGACTTATCGGACATTTTCAATTAGTATAAACAAATGAATTATTGTATCACCGCAGTTCTGGTACAAGATTAGTCAGGACACTTGTGGCTTTCTGTGCAGTTTCATGACTGTGTGCTTAACTGCTGGTGAGCCAGGGGGATGGGAAAAGGGCGGAGTTTGAGCTCCCTGCTGGGCAAACAATTCACAACTATCCACGAAAACATTGAGACAGAGATAAATCGGAGAGCACGACTAAAGCTTTTTTGATAGTAAAACACCGTATACAACTGCCACAATAAAATTATAACATTTAAACCAAAGATCGGACTTGTATAAACGTTTACTACCTTACATAACCTACATAGACGAAAATCCAGTTTGCTTGCGGTTTTATAAATCATGCACATTTCCATCGGTAAAAAGTCCATCAGCTTTATTGAAGAAAACAAATGCAAAGTTCCATATTTAGTCACAAATGTCCTCTTCAAAATGCATTAAGTGTTTTGGTATCCCACCCCTCTGGAATTTAGTAATTAGCCATAAACTGAACTGAGACACCATCTAAAAAAAGCTAATCTGCTTTGGCTATGCTGAACAATCCGCCTCCTAAATTTCAATCGGGCAGTCGAACTTGACTGACACCCACTTGGACCAATTGTAGATACTTCTAGCTTTCAAACAAGCCCAAACTCGACATGATCGACCACTCAGAGGCTGAGAAAATCAAAAGCGTAATCAGCACAACCAAACCTTTTACGCGTGCGTCTTGAGTTGTGTGTCAGCGGTACAGGCCAATCAGCAAAGCGCGAGAGGGCCGTGCAGAGAAACTATCAGGAAATGGCAGCTCCGCTCTAGCGGTCTTCCTGCAAAACTTTATACAGCAGTTCTTTGCATGTTTGGCAGTTTTTTCTGATCGCTAGTTTTCTACTGGTTTTCGCTCAGTGTGCGATTTACCGGCGTCTTATAGCGGTGGCGTGCTCCCGAAAAAGCCTGAATGCGTCACAGCTTCTGGAGCAGTTATTTCCGAGTGGCTC